>NC_085928.1:188220378-188523409 GCF_028885655.2 Pongo abelii
CCCATAAATAATGTTGATCCAGGTATCTCAGCATCCTGTGGCCCAGTCAAGTTGACACATAAAATTAACTATCACAGAAAGAAAACAAAATGTTTAGTTTCCATGTTTACTAATTTGGAGTGGTCAAACATAAGACCCACATAGCTTCCAGGTATTCTGACACTTAAATTATGCTTTCATCTTGCAGAATCAGTATGGTCATTTATCATTAAACTGTCACTCAGAAGGAAAATATCAACAACACAAAGACATTTCATCTGAATTTTCTCTTGGACCTTCTACATCAGAATCAGCAGGAGTAATACTAAAAATGATGATACTTTTGGGCCAACCAAAACTTCATTAATTATAATATCTTGAGTTTGAACTCAGGAATATGCTCATTGGCAAATATTTTACCCAATTCTTGTACACTATAGAAAGTAAGAGCCAATAATTTCGAGATTCTGTTCTGACACTATTTGATGTTCAAAGAAGAGAATTTTAAAAATCGAATTGCATAAAATTTGTAGTTTATTTTTGCCCACGATTTTGGTATATTTCATTGATTATTTTATTATATTAAAATATTATATTTGTTATTCCCTAAAACCAAATTAAAATTTTTATTCTGAACCAAATATGCAACATTTCAATATCTCTTCTTATTAATGCCATACATATGTATTACACTTGAGATTTCAAAAATATTTAACTTGTCCACCAAAAAATTAAAAATTTAATAAAACTTTAATGAAACTTTATTAGGTACTGGAAAACAGGACCCAGGAGACTTTGATCTTTCAGAGAAGGAATATTCTATAATTTCTCTGGCTTTAATTCAGCAGTTACTTCCAAGAATTCAGTGCCATGAAGAAGGACTGAAACGAGCATGGTCGTATTTTTGAGTTGAGGAAATAGAGATTAGAGCATGAGAAAGCTAAGGCAGGAAGAAGTTTTAGGCTAGGGAACTGGAAGGAGAGAGTTATGCAGAGAAAGTGCTCCAAAACTCTATATAGGGGCTTGCTTGGATCTGTTGCTAAATATCAAGCCATAGACGCATACAGTAAAACTCTGTGATAACAAGCCAAAAAAACCCAAAAAAACAAAACACACACACACACATCCTATCAGAAAGTGGTAATCTAAATAATTCCTAAGCTTACACAGGAGTAAGAGACATTCATCTTACAACCAGCCAGAGGTTAGAATCCTCATCAAAAGCTCAAGGATTCATTAGAGACCTCAGAAAGGTCCATCCTTAATAGTAATCTCAAACTATTATAGTCCTGGAGAAAAGCATATCGTATAACTTTCCTAACAAAGATTAAAACTAACCCCCCAAAATCAAGTTGATTGGCAAGTAACTTACATATCTGCCAGATTAAATTTCAACAGTTGTTAAAAGAATATAACTGAATCTGGACACTCATCCATATAATATAAAAATGGACAGCATCTGATCTAAAATTAACAAATATAGATATGCAGAAAAATGACTTTCATAACCAGGAG
Organism: Pongo abelii; assembly: GCF_028885655.2. NCBI lineage: Eukaryota > Metazoa > Chordata > Mammalia > Primates > Hominidae > Pongo > Pongo abelii. The sequence continues at coordinate 188,221,873 of NC_085928.1, forward strand.
AAACATCTATACATAAAAACATATAAATGATAGATATAAAGGAACTAGTAGAAAATTACTTCAAAATAATGTATCTAATATGAAAACAGTAACTGGGTGCGCTTATTAGCATACTTGTTGTGAAGTACAGATCAGTGAATTTAAAGTCATAACAATATGAACCATCCAAACTGAAGCACAGAAAAATAAAACTAAAAAAGTAAAATAAACAAAGCCTTAATGATTTGTAGAACAATATCAAGTGGTCAACCAAACATGTATTTTTATTCCAAATTTTAAAAAAAGAGTGGTCCAAAAATATGTAAAGAAATATAGTCAAAATTAGTTTTGAAACTGATGAAAATGATAAACTTACAAATCCAAGAAGTTTAATGAGCCCTAAGCAAGATAAACAGCAGACCTGCACTATAAGACATCTTCAAGAAAGTTCTTCAGGTGGGAACATGTACCTTAGAAAAGCAATAAAGGATGGTTAAAGTGTGAAAAAAATAGAAAATTTTTTTCTCATTTAAAAAATTTTTAAAATAGAGGCTATTGCACAATAACTATAACAATGAATTGCAAGATATATGAAAGTAAAATCTATGACAAGAATAGTACAAGTATGGGGGGAAGGAAATGAAAGCATATTGCTGTAAGATGCATATATCATACATACATGAAGTGCTATGATAATATTTTAATATAGATTGAAGATAGCTCATAATATATTAAAATTTTACATCATAAGTCTAAAGCAACCACTACAAAGAAAAACAGATATAACTTATAAGTCAACAATGAATGTAAAACTAAGTATTAAAAAATAATCTGAATGAAAATACAGGAAAATGATAAAAAATGAATGAAGATAAGTTGCAACAAATATAAAACAAATAGAATCATGGTAGACTTAAACACCTCCGGATAAAAAAGTTAAATATAAATAGTTCATGTACTTCAAATAAAAGGCAGTGGTTGTCAGACTGATAAAAAAGGCAGCATTCATCTTTGTGCTATATTTACAATAATTGCATTTAAAATATGTAGCACACATTTTTAAAAAGGAAAAGAATGAAAAATGATATACAATACAACGGAGTAATTACAAGAAAGTGGCAGTGGCTACTGAATATTAGAACAGTCTTTTAGTTCAAAGAATTTGACCATTCATAAAGATAGACATTCAATAATGAAAAAACGGTCAATTTATTAAGATAAGTAACAACTCCTAAATGATTATGCACATAACAGAAATGCCCCAAAATGTAGAAAGCAAATACTGATAGCACTCAAAGGAGAAATAGACATGCAATTATAGTATAGAACTTTAACCCTCCTTTCTGGGAAATTGATAGAACCGGTAGACGTAAATCAGTAAGAATACAGAGGATTTGACCTTCACTATGCATCCAGTGACCTAATGAACATTTGTAGAACACGTCACGCAAGAATAGTAGAATGCATATTCTTTTCAAGTGCACACAAAATGTTATTAAGTTACGTAATATGATGAATCATAAGATAGATCTCAATATATTTTTAATATGAAGACATAAAACTTTTGATTAGAAATGAAGAAATTTATTCTTCACAGCAATAGCAGTAGCTAGGGTATCAGTGTATCTTTTTGGTCAGCTCTCTCAACCCTAATTTCTGCAGGTGATACAAAGAGAACCAATTGACACATTAACTTATGCTGCATTTTTTTTTTTTTTACAGGAGAAGAACCCTGAGCCTAGAAAATCTGAAGCATTTCTAAGGAGTATTAAGCATATGCAACAAATATGCTCCTATGCTCCAGGGAAGACATTATAGTTACTGTCTAAGCCTGTAAGAAAATATGACCTTTGCTCTAAGAAAGATATTATCTTTATCATCTTTTGAGGATGATCACTATAGAAACATCTGTGAAAAAATAATCCAGAGGAAAGGGAATCAGTGTGACAAAATGTGCAGAAACACGAGTGATGGGTGGAAAATTGTCTAGCCACAATCACAATAAAAATTCCATCAGGCAATTTTCTTGGTAGAAATTAAAAACCAGATTACACAATTTATAAAGTGACACAGTGACTGGGAGTAGCCAAAACAATTTTTTGGAAACTTTAAAAATCTTTACTTATTAATTTATTTTAAAATTGCAATGATAAACCCATTATATGTTGACATGAATTTATATGAAAAAAATAGCTGCTTTCAAAAAATACTGAGAAGAGTGAGGCTTTTAAAATAATTTTAACCATTTTGAATATTGTTTCAGTGGCATTTAAGAAGATTCACATTGCTGTGCAACAACTGTGAACACCATTCACCTCCATAATTCATTATACCTTGTAAAATGGAAACTTTGGACATGTTAAATAACTCTTCTTTCCCCTTCTCCCCAGCCCCTGGAAACCATCTTTCTACTTTCTTTTTTTTTTTTTTTTAATAAACTTGATTACTTTAGTTACCTGATATAAGTAGAATCAGACAGTATATGTCCTTGTGTGTCTGTTTCACTTAGCATAATGTCTTCGAGCTTTATCCACGTTGTAATGTGTGTCAGAATTTACTTTCTTTATAAAGCTAACTAATATTCCTTTGTAAGTATAGATCATATTGTGTTTATTCATTCACCTATTGATGGACTCTTAATTTGCTTCCACCTTTCAGCTATTGTAAATAATGCTGCCATAAACAGGGATGTACAAATACCTGTCCAGGGTCTTGACTAACATTCTTTTAGGTACATAGCTAGAGGAGGAACTGCTGGATTATGTGTTAATTTTATTTTTAATATTTTGAGGAATCATCATACTGTTTCCATAGCAGCTGTACCATTTTACATTCCTACTATAAATGTACAAGAGTTGCAAGCAGCTGTATCATTTTACATTCCTACTATAAATGTACAAGAGTTGCAATTTAAAAAAATCCTTGTCAACATGTTGTTTTCTGCTTTTTTTTTTGTAACAGCCATCCTAGTGGCCTTGGGTTTAGATTACTTTTTTTTTCTATTTCTTTAAGGTATAAGATTAAGTTGTTCATATGGGATTTTTCTTTTTTAAAGCAAGCACTTATAGCTATAAATTTTCCTCTTAGTACTGTTTTCACTGCATCCCATAAGTTTTGGTATGTTGTGTTTTTATTTTCATTTATTTCAAGACTTCAAATTTCTCTTGGGACTTCTTTAATTCATTGGTTGTTTAAGTGTGTGTTGTTTAATCTTCACATTTTTGTGAATTTTCTAGTTCTTGTTCTATTGCTAATTTTCTTCTATTGAGAACAGAAAATATACTTTGTATGATTTCATTCTTTTTAAATTTAGTGAAGCTTGTTTTGTGGAAAACATACAGTCTATCCTGGGGAATGTTACACGTGCACTTGAGAAAAATATCTATTGCTGAATGATATGTTCTGTGTATGTCTCTTAGATCCAATTGCTCTATAGTGTTGTTAACGTCCTCTATTTCCTTATTGATCTTCTGTCTGGTTGTTTTACCCATTATTGAAAATGCAGATTTTTTTTCTTGGAGTGTCTCAATTTCTCCCTCATTTTTGAAGGACGGTTTTTTGGATGTAGGATTATCAGTTGACAGGTTTTACCCCCACCCCTTCTTTCAGTATTTTAAATATATCAGCCCATTGCCTTCTGGCCTGCAAAGTTCCTGCTGCAAAATTCACTAGCAATTTAATTGAGGGTCCCTTGTTTTGTGATAAGTTGCTTTTCTCTTGCTACTTCTAAGATTCTCTCCTTGTCTTTGTCTTTACAGTTGGTTTATAGTGTGTCTTGGTATGGGGCTCTGCAGGTTTCTCTTACTTAGTTTGTTGAACTGCTTCTGTTTGTTATCCCCATCTTTCCTCAAATCTGTGAAGTCTTTGGACATTATTCCTCCACATTAACTGTGTATTTTTCTCTTTTTTTTCTTCTGAAGTTTCTACAATACATATATTGGTCTACTTAATGGAGGCTCATAAGTTCCTAGGCTCTGTTCATTTTTCTTCATTCTCTTTTCTTTTTGCTTCTCAGACACAATAATTTCAAATGATCTGCCTTCAAGTTCACTAATTTATTCTTCTGCCTGTTCAAAACTGTTGTTGGACTTCTCTAGTGAATTTTTAAATGTGGTTGTTGCACTTTTTAGCTCTCCAATTTCTGTTTGATTCTTTTTAAATATAATTCCTATCTCTTTGGTGATGTTATTATTTTGTTCATATATTATATATTTTTCTGGTTTCCTTTAGTATTTTTTTTGCATTTTCCTTTAGTTCTTTGAGCATATTTAAGAGAGTCTTAAAGTCTTTGTCTAGTAAGTCTGAAATCTGTTTATTTAGGGTCAGTGTCTGGAGACGTGTTTTGTTCCTTTGAATAGGCTATGTTTATCTGATTTTTCTTTTTTGTTTTTGTATACCTTGTGATCTATTAAAATTGGGTACTTGAAAGAAACAGTCATATCCACTAGCCTTTGCAAACTGGCTCTGTGAGGGAGAAGATGGTCCCTAATCAGTTAGGTAGGGGGGTTCTCTCAGGCCTTTTTTTGTGCAGTCATCCTCCCTGGGTCTGTGTGTATACTTTTGTTCCAATTATTCTAAATACATGACTGTTTTTAAATGTGTTAATTTTCCTAAAAATTTCTCCCAGTTGCTTTGTGGAGCCCTTCATGTATACCTCTGCCCTTAATTCTTTCACAAAGGTGCCCACAGATCTGCAGCTGCCCTGAAGTTGTCACAAGTCATGATGCTCACTGCCACCTCTGTGGCTTCTAACCTGAGACTCAAACTATGCTGTGGACCTTATCTGTGCTCTGGATAAGGCAATAATGAAACTAGTTCACAGACAGGCTAGAAAATTGCAAACATGTTCTACCCTTTTTCTTCTGTTTTGAGGAATGGAACTGGGAATTGGGCTGCTTTCTACCAATCACATCATGCCAAACAAACATAAAATTGACCAATAAGCACATAAAAAATATGCTCAACATTATCAGTCATCAGGCAAATATAGAGTAAATCCACAGTGAGATACTACTTCGCCCCATCATAATGGCTAAAATAATAAAAATTGAAAATTTCACTTGTTTGCAGTTGTGGGGAAGAATGATCATTTTCTTGTTCTTGGGAGTATAGCATAATGTTAAACAGTTTGGAAAACAGTTGTTATAAAATTTAACATACACTTACCATATGACCCAACAATTATCCTTTAAAGAATTTTCTTCAAACAAATGAACACAAATATGTACACAAAAATGTGTTCATTAACTTGTATATCAGCTCTATTCATAGTATTCGAAATCTGGAACCCAATCCAATGTCTATCTCCTGGCAAATAGATACATTTTTGTATATCTATACAATAAAATATTACTCAAAAAAAGGAAGTAAATATTGATAAAGGCAACTGCACAGATATATCTCAAAGACATTCTGCTGAGGAAAAGAAGTTAGACACATTAAAAAAAAATGGGGAATCTAATATATAGTGACAGAATACAGATTACTGGTTGACTGTGGCCAAGAGTGGGTAAGGATTAACTGTAAGGTAGCATATAAGAGCTTTTAGGAATGATATGAATGTTCTATGCATTTTTTGGACACATTAAATTATATTTTAAATGAGTGCATTTTTTTTTTTTTTTTTTTGAGACAAGTTTTGCTCTTGTTGCCCAGGCTAGAGTGCAATGGCATGATCTCGGCTCACTGCAACCTCCACCTCCCAGGTTCAAGTGATTCTCCTGCCTCAGCCTCCTGAGTAGCTGGGATTACAGGCATGTGCCACCATGCCTGGCTAATTTTTATAATTTTAGTAGGGACGGGGTTTTTCCATGTTGGTCAGGCTGGTCTCAAACTCCCGACCTCAGGTGATCCGCCCACCTTGGCTTCCCAAAATGCTGGTATTACAGGGGTGAGCCACCACGCCCAGCCTGAGTGCATTTTATAATATGTAAAATACATTTTTATTAAGTTGATTAAATATTAATTAACATAAACATAAAAATTACTCATTTGATCTTTCTAGAAAAATATATGCTTTTGATTACTGGTCTCTTCTTCTAAAAAGAATTTATTTGTACTTTACCTTTAGCTTTACCTTCAACATCTGGCCCAAATTTATTTTGTAGTGGAGAGGAATACTACTTCCTGCGTGCCTAGAAGCATGCCTCTTACCAGCAGACATCTTCCAAGGGAGATGATGTGGAGCAAAGGAATGAGCACACGAACACTCATGTCTTAAGGCTAAAACAAAAACCCAAAACTGTTTGCTTTGTATCGCATATTATTTTTTTATTTTGCATTTTCCATTCTCTTTTCATTTCACCATGGATATTTTCTACTAGCCTATACTTATACTTACTAATCCTTTCTTCCGTTAATCTTCCATTAAAATCCATACTGAACTCTTAATTTTAAAAATAATTAAAATTATTGTTTAAACATTTCTATTTTTAAAATGTTTATATTATTCCTTTAGAAAATAAATTCTAGTTCTCTGGTAAAATTCTTTATCCTGTCGAATATTTTCTTGAACATATTAAGGTTTTTTCAAAGTCTGTGCTTGTTCACTCCAAAAAATAGTGTACTTACATGTCTGTTTCTTATATATGTATATAAAAATTACCACAAATAAAGGAATCTAATCTATAGTGACAATAGATCAGTGGTTGACTGTAGCTGTGAGCAGGGGAATGAATTAACTATAAAGAGGCATGGGTAAACATTTTGGGGAGAAGAAAATTTTCTGTATTTTGATTGTGGTAGTAGTTACATAATGTCAAGTTTTTCTTTTGGTCTCATACTGTTACATACTCTTCAGTTATTCATCTAATGTTAGATATTTTGTATGAAATCAAACTAAGCTACTCCTTCATACATTACAAAATATTGAGAGCTTACCATGTGCCAGTCCTTTTACTGGGGATCCAGCACTAAAACAGGACAGACAGAGCTTCCATACTGACAGAGCTTCCAGTTTCTTGGTGGACCTTTCTAATTCCTGAAGTTCTTTGGGCTTTCAAATTTGTTCACACTCTTTTATTTACCTAGAATGCCATGGTCCCTGTGTTTGTATGCTCAAATTATATACATATTTTTAAATGTTACAATTTTTAAATACAATTTTAAATGTTACAGCCTTAATAAATCTGTCTATATTAAAAGTAATCTTACCTTAGTCTGAGCTTTCATGTTAAATGATCTGTTCCTCTAATGGTATTTATATAATCTGCCTGCCTGGTAATATTAATGAAGTATCCCATATGACCTGATTTCAAACTCTTTAAGTACAAGGACCTTGTCTTACTAACTCTTGTGTGTACTATAGTACGTAAAAAAAAAGTGCCTGATCGTAGTAAACATATTTATTAAGTGAATATTTGACTGTGTCATTATAATGTTTATACAATTATAGTCCATGTTTTAATATTTTCTACCTAATAATTCACCACTCTACTTACTCCTAATTATTGAGCTCGAATCACTTATAACCCTACCATAACTAATTCTAGCTTGCAGCTTCCATGATACTCTATGCTGACAAACCAGATAATCAAGCTTATTAAGGAATATGTATTAAGTAAATGTAATTAGGCTTTTAGGGAGGGTGTAATGACTTTTCATACATTAAATCATGGCTTGAAAGTTTTGCTTCAAATCTGATTGCTTAGACTGTTTTCTCAACATCCACATTTTGGGGCTATATTTTAAAGCATTAGACAATGGTTTCCAGAAATCTGACCTCCATAAAAATAGGGCATTGCATTGCTAGAAAAAATTATCCCTTTTATAGAAAATGGCCACTCTAACGCTGAATATGTGTCCTTTCTGGCAAATGGATTCTGGTGTTCAGGACTCAGAACCAGACAGCTGTCACAGCACCACTGAGGATTCCTCTAAATTATAGCAGATGGTGCTACTTATTTGGCCATCTAATGCTATTCTGAAGCATCAGTTGGCCAACTGCTGTGGTGGAGGCATGAAAATAGAAGATTTATTTAGAGCCAGAGGATGCAAGCACAAATGTTTTGGAATACAGAATTTAAACTGATATGGAAAATTTGTATCCAACAAATTGACAGGCAAGATCCATTAGAGGGTGTGGTTATAAAACCCCATCCCTCAGATGAAAGCATTCATGGAAAATACAACCTCTTTGGCCAGCTGTCTTATAATCTCTTCCATGCCCCTTTCCCCTGTGACGTGCACATAGCCACAGGCATACTACACAAGCACACACACACCACATGTATTTCCATACATACATTTGCTAATCGGTCTGCAATTTTAATTTAATACCACTTAGGAACAAGCTGGGTCACCTGTAGCTGGTCTGTGGAAATATGCACAGTATGTGTTGGTGATCTACACTAGAAGAGGTCCTCTCAATTTTATCTTTAAGGTAGCAGCTGCAGTCTTATATAGCTTATGCCAATATACAGTAATCTGTGTTTTCTGCAACACAGTGATATCAGGCATTTTGGTCACACTTTTAGCCATTTCCATAGAAGCTATGGATCATTCTTTATCAGAATTAAATCTAGTTAATTAACACTCTGCTTGCCATTGCCAAGAATACAATTTTTAAGTACTTCCTTAACTCTTATTTATACCATTAACTATTTACATACATAGATTAGAGATAGCTTACAACAGCTATTTAATAGAATACTAGTGCAGCATAAACCTTTTTATAAAGTCGATAAATTCTTATTATGTTTATAGTGAGCTTCTTAAGAAAAATGAACTAATTAAATTATTCAACCAAACATAAATTTAAACTGGTATACTACATTACCTAAAAGGAGGTGAGTTAAAAAGTAAAAAATACACAGAAAACTGAGAGATTATTTTCAAGCATCTGTATTAGAGGTTCAGCATGATATGGCACATGAATTGGAAACACTAACATACAAATAAAAATGACATACTGAAATAGACCTAAATTAATAGGTAGAACAGCTTTGCATGGCTTATTAGTAAAAGTAAGTGAGACTGTGGTGCAGAAAGAAAAAGCCTTTAAAACACAGAAAGAGCACTTAACCAAAAAGGAAGGTCCCCAAATTGGTCAAGATCAAAGGCAAACAAGAAATTGAAACAGCAATTAAAACAGAAGTAAATGAATAAATAAATAAATACAATTTTACAATTAAGTTGAGAATTTTTTCATGATGACCTCAGGTGTGGTTAAAAGCATTTTAAATAAAACCAGGGGAGGGTACAGAATAGGTGTGGAGAATATTCATGGGCAGAGCATACAACATACCTTCTTGGGGGCTAGTGAGGCAGAAGCAGACAGGCACAGGCAATATGAATACTTTTCTCCTTATAAGAGAAAATTTCTTCCAAATTATCTTTACAACTGTTTCTAAGTCCTTGAAATGCCTGTGAGAAAATTTAGGGGCAAAGAGTCTTCTGTGACAATAAGAACCAGCAGAGGAAACCATCATTCTCAGCAAACTATCGCAAGGACAAAAAACCAAACACAGCATGTTCTCACTCATAGGTGGGAATTGAACAATGAAAACACTTGGACACAGGAAGGGGAACATCACACACTTCGGCCTGTTGTGGGGTGGGGGAAGGGAAGAGGGATAGCATTAGGAAATATACCTAATGTAAATGACGAGTTAATGGGTGCAGCACACCAACATGGCACAGGTATATGTAACAAACCTGCACTTTGTGCACATTTACCCTAGAACTAAAAGCACTAAAAAATAAAAATTAAAAAATAAAAAAACTCAAAAAAATTGCTCTAAAAACTAACATCTTTAAGAATTAAAAAAAAAAACAGAAAATGTCAATGAAGATGTATCAAAATTTAACCTTTTGTGTACTGCTGGTCAGAATGTAAAATGGGGCAGCTGCTATAAGAAACATTGTTGTGGTTCATCAAAAAATTAAAAGTAAAATTACCACATGAAGAAAAAAAGAACCAGCAGGAATAATAATACTCTTAGTTGTCAACATTTATCAACAGTCTCTTGTTTGACAGCCACTGCCATGTCTGTGTCACTTTTGTGCCAGCTTAACTCTTTGCCCCCAACTTGAGATTTATGGTTCAAATTGTTTAAATTTTATTAATTGCCTTTCAAGACAGGACTTATTGCTAATTTGCTACCTGGCTTGTTTAAACCCCACCCTATCTCCTATTTTTTGCTACCATCACCCCCACCCAACTCTCACACAATGAATTAGGCCTGATACTCAATTTTCCATTCACATTTCTGATTTCCATGTCTATTTCAAGCTCTTAAACTATGCCTCTGTTACATTTCATTTCATAATATGTGGAAGAAAGGCTGTAAAGATCCAGCAGTGGTAAAAAACACGGTATAATCAGATGGAATTAATAAACCAGACTTAGAGAATCTGTGCTACAATGGTTAATATTCATTAAGTACTAAGGGATAAGTTCTGTTTTAAACACTTTTCATACTTTAATTCATTTAATCGTACAAAAATTCTGTATTATAAGTAACAATTACCTAATTTTAAGAATAAGAAAACTGAATGACAGGTTAAATAATGAAACTTCTAATACACCTATACTGCTAGCACATGGCAGAGCTAGGATTTGAACACAGGCAGTTTAGAGTCAGAGTTCACCCTATTTTCCATTATGCTGTATGATATCTACTTGAGAATTAAAAAACATTAAAAGACAAAACTACAATGCAATTAGGATAATATGTAAATTACCATTACAAATTACAATTTTTCAAGAACATCAATGAATTATGAACACCTTTCTGTGAGCTTATCAAGAAATTAGATTCCAGAGAGACTGAGAAATTCAGACTAATGAGCCCATAGTTACCCACGTTCAGATTAAATAGAAAGAGAATCTCTAACTACAGGTAGAATCTGAAAAAGCTTCCAAAGTTTTGATGAAATTGAAGTTGTTGTCTATTTTTTTTAAGTATATCCTTCAGGTATATCCACTTCTTTTGGAAGCTTCAAAGCAAAGCCGATATACAGATGTAGTATGACTATAAGATAACTCAGATGTACATTAGGGATCCTTGTCTATATAAAGAGAGTAGATGGTGTTATTATGCTACCTATAGTGAAAAGTGGTATTTCACTGATGAGGGAAGTGCCAATGGAATGATGCATTGAACTTAAGTAAGAGAACAAGGTTATAGGATAGATTTCATAGCCTTTAAATAATTAACCATTAATTAACATTATAGTTAATTACATAAAGACTTTGAAGCAATTATAATTACTTGAGGTGAGAGGAAGCAGTTGAAATAGGCAGGTTGGTAAGTATATTTGAGATCTATAAATATTTTGCATGATGGTTAGCAATCTGGTTTACTTTCTTTTTTTATGCCCGAAGGTATTTTGCAAGTCTGTCTGCATGTCCTGGAGTTATTCCGGGTAGTCATCTCATGAGCTTTTCTAAGATTGATGCCAGAAAATATTGTTGAATCAGGAACATATTTGGAATGAGTGAGGATGTTCCAAGTTGATAGTAGATGACATTGTTAAAAAAAAATGTGTTCATGTTTTTGCCTGGTCAGGGCTGTTTGAGCAAAGATTGCTAGCAACATGAGTTAAATGACTGAATAGTAAGGTTAAGATGTAAGCCTCTAAAAAATACAGAGCTTTATTTCCCTGAAGATTTGTGTTTACGTTTCAATTAAAAAAAAAAAAAAAAACCTAGCGCTATTTCTTTACATTCTGAAATGTTATTGGAAGCATCAAGGATCTTTCCTATCTCTTCCCAAAAAAATTGTTTCCATGAGAGAACAAAATTTTCTCTCCATCTATCTGGGAGAAACGTTCCTACATAAACTATATTGTATAGTTTTGGAGTTTCTCACTTGTAGCGCAAAACCCCCTTTTGCACATGCAGATGACATCTGTTCTTATTGTGTCACCCCAAAGGGATAAAAAGAATACCAGAGCTGATATTGCTACATAAGTAAATAATTGCCTATTTCTTATCCAAATATCTTCAAGCTAAAAAAAATACAGATATTAAAAATTTATTATCTAAAAATTGGAATGTTTCGAGGTTTGTGCTTAGCTAGTGTGTTTGTTCTGTATGAATGCCTCCTGGAACAAATATCTCCCAGATATTTTTGTGCAAGGTATTAATATGTGTTGCACAAGTGAAAGGATTACATGATTAAGTTTGAGAAACATGGCATACCATCTCTCTCTCTCTTTCTCTCTCTCTCTCTCTTTCTCGGGTACATCGAAATTGGGTTCTGAAAACCCCTACACTAAACAAACGTGTTCAGTCTTGACTTTGTGTTTCCAAGTCAGTAATGCCATTGGAGAATGAACTCATAGCTTCTTCTTATCCCCCAAATGTGTCAGAAAAGTATCCTGAAGTTAGTGCCATATTCATGAATGTATTTTCTGCCTAAATGTCTCAGGAGAGTTACTAGTTAGTGTTCTTTTTCCTCTCATTGTCCTCAATGTCCTAAAAAAAGTCACTCTATTAGCCCTCTAGAAAGCAACTACTATTCAAAAAAAGCAGTGATTTTTCAACACTTCAAGCTCTTTAAAATCACCCAGGTAGCTTTTAATAATACCAATCCCTGTGTCCCAAAGCATGGCAATTAAAAGAGAACCTCTAAGAATGAGTCAGGAATGTGTAAGATTTAAAAGCTTCCCAGGTGATTCTAATGTATAGCCAGGCTTAAGAACCTGCCCCACTCACCAATACAGAGCAGTTGTTCTCAAACTTTAATGAATGTAGGCATCACCTGCATATGAATGCAGACAACCGCAGAGGTTATTATTCAGCAGGTCAAAGGTGGGCTAGAAAACTCCTTTTTAAATGAATACTCCAGATGATTCTGATATGAGTCCTCAATGAGCACCCTTTGAGATACACAGACATAGGCTAAACCCACCCCCTGCCTGCATCAGGATAGTCAATCAAAAATTCTATCTTCTGGAAATCAAAGGGTGATATTTTAATTCTCCCCTATTCAAACAAGGGGTGTGAAATAATTTTAGAATTCTAACAGTAAAGTTTAGACCCCTTTTTAATGTCTCTGGCAGACTATGTGTGAGAATAAGCAGTCTATTCTCCAGTAGTTTGATTCAGCTGCAAGAAGGAAAGCCCAGATACCCTAGCAGCATTCTTCTGTGACAATTCATAAATCTGGCTCCTCAGAGCAGTTATTCCACCTGTAGAATATAGAAGAGTCAGACTGCATAATGAATTAGTTTCAGAAAACGTGGCTACATTTCTAATTCTGGTAATTGCTATCAGATCAAACTCCTGTAAATAACAACTATAAACTATGGTTAGAATATGGAAAACAATTTCCAAAGGCACTGGAAAGAAAACAAAATGCCCAGACACTGGAGGGCAATCAACATGTAGAAGAAAGAAATAGTACAAAGTATGTTTCTCATTTTTTATAGCTTTTAGCCTAAAGGCAGGCCACAGCTGACATGCAAAGTTGCTAAAACCAGAAAAAAAAAACCCAGATTATCGAGGACCAAGAACACAGAATAAAGAGGCACCTATAGTAACTGGAAAGTGAAGTGAAAATCCTGAAAGATGAGAGCAACAGATAGAGCACTAAATTCTGCAAACTCTGCTCAAATCTCTGGCTCACTCCTAAACTACACATTCAAGAGACAGCTTCCAAGAAGCCTAGTTAAGGTAAAACAACAAATAAGGAAAAAATTCAACTATGAAATCATTACTTGGAGTTCAAGTTTTCTTTATAGGAAAATATCAGAATCTGAATTCTTTCAGACACATAATTCATAACATCCAACATGTAGTACAAAATTATGTGATATATTAAAACCAGAAAAATATGACCCATTTTCAAAGGAAAAAAAATCAACAGAATTCAGCCTCAAATAATGCAGATGTTGTAATTACCAGATATGGGTTTTAAAGCATCTATCTTAAATGAGATAAAGTATGCTTGTAATGTGCACAAAAACAGGAAATAGCAAATAAATAGAAATATAAAAAAGAACAACATGAAATTTCCAGAAGTGAAAATAAAAATGCAGTATCTAACATAAAAATTAAATGGATATACTTTGTAGCAGAATGGAAATTTCCAAATAACCAATCAGAGAATTCAAAGATATACTGATAGAATCAAAAACAAAAATTGTATGATTATATGATTATTTCCATAGGTGCAGAAAAAGCATTTGACAAAATCCAGCATCCCTTTATGATTAAAACCCTCAGCAAAATTGGCATAAAAGGGACATACCTCAAGGTAATAAAAGCCACCTATGACAAACCCATAGCCAATGTTATACTGAGTGAGGAAAAGATGAAAACATTTCACCTAAGAACTGGAAGAAGATAAGAATGCCCACTTTCACTAGTTCTAGTCAACACAGCCCTGGATATTGTAGCCAGAGCAATTCAACAAGACAAAGAAATGGAGAGTATCCGAGTTGGTAAAGAGGAAGTCAAACTGTCCTTGTTCACTGATGATATGATTGCATACCTAAAAAACCCGAAAGACTCATCCACAAAGCTCTTAGATCTGATAAATGAATTCAGTAAAGTTTCAGGATACAAAATCAACGTACACATATCAGTAGCACAGCTATATATAAACAGCTATCAAGCTGAGGATCAAATCAATAATGCAATCTCTTTTACAACAGCGGCAAAAAATAAAACAAAATACTTAGGACTATACCTACCCGAGGAGATGAACGATCTTTACAAGGAAAACTACAAAACACTGCTGAAAGAAATCATAGATGACACAAACAAATGGAAACACATCGTATGTTAATGGATGGGTGGAGTCAATATTGTGAAAACAGCCATACTGCCAAAAACAATCTACAGATACAATGCAATTCCCATAAAAATACCATCATCATTCTTCACAGAACTAGAAAAACCAAATTCTAAAATTCATGTGGAACAAAAAAAGAGCCTGCATAGCCAAAGCAAGACTAAGCAAAAAGAACAAATCTGGAGGCATCACATTACCCGACTTCAAACTATATTACAAGGCTATAGTTACCCAAACATCATGGTACTGGAATAAAAGTAGGTATGTAGACCAATGGAACAGAATAGAGAACCCACAAATAAAGCCAAATATTTACAGTCAACTGATCGCTGACCAGGCAAACAAAAATATTAAGTGGGAAAATGTCACCCTATTCAACAACTGATGCTGGGATAATTGGCAAGCCATATGTAGAAGAATGAAACTGGATCCTCATCTCTCACCTTATAAAAAAAAATCAACTCCAGATGGATCAAATACTTATATCTAAGACTCGAGACCACAAAATTTCTAGAAGATAACATTGGAAAAACCCTTCTAGACATTGGCTTAGGCAAAGAGTTCATAACCAAGAACCTGAAAGCAAATGCAATAGAAACAAAAACTAACAGATAGGACCTAATTAAACTAGAAATCTTCTGCACAGCAAAAGAAATAATCAGCAGAGTAAACAGATGACCCCAGAGTGGGAGAAAATATTTACAATCTATGCATCTGACAAAGGACTAATATACAGAATCTACAAGCAACTTAAATCAGCAAGAAAAAAAAATCCCATCAAAAAGTGGGCCAATGGCATGAACAGATATTTCTCAAAAGAAGATATACAAATATCCAACAAACATATTTTAAAATGCTCAAATGCCCATCAGTGATAGACTGGATAAAGCAAATGTGGCACATATACACCATGGAATACTATGTAGCCATAAAAAAGGACGAGTTCATGTCCTTTGCAGGGACATGGATGATGCTGGAAACCATCATTCTCAGCAAACTAACACAGGAACAGAAAACCAAACACTGCATGTTCTCGCTCAAAAGTGGGAGTCAAACAATGAGAACACATGGACACAGGGAGGGGAACATCACACACTGGGGCCTGTCGAGGGGTAGGGGCTAGGGGAGGGATAGCATGAGGAGAAATACCTAATGTAGATGATGGGTTGATGGGTGCAGCAAACCACCATGGCACGTGTATAACTATGTAACAAACCTGCATATTCTGCACATGTATCCCAGAATCAAAAGTATAATTTTTAAAAACGCTCAACATTACTAATTATCAGGAAACTACAAATCAAAAAACCACAATGAAATACCACCTTACGCCTGCAAGAATGACCATAATTTTAAAATCATAGATGTTGATGTGGATGTGGTGAAAAGGGAACATTTTCACACTGCTGTTGGGAGTGTAAACTAACAAAACCACTATGGAAAATAGTATGGAGTTTCCTTAAAGAACTAAAAGTAGAAATACTATTCGATCCAGCAACCCCACTGCTGGATATCTACCCAAAGGAAAATAAGTCTATATGAAAAAGACACTTGCACATGCATATTTATAGCAGCACAATTCACAATTGCAAAAACATGGAACCAGTCTAAATGCCCATCAACCAACGAGTGGATAAAGAAAATGTATATATACATCACAGAATACTACTCAGCAATGAAAAGGAATGAAACAATGACATTCATAGCAACCTGGATGGAGTTGGAGACCATTATTCCAAGTGAAGTGACTCAGGAATGGAAAACTAAATATCATATATTCTCACTTACAAGTGGGAGCAAAGCTATGAGGATGCAAAGTCATAAGAATGATATAACAGACTTTGGGGACTTGGAAGAAAGGGTGGGAGCAGGTGAGGGCTAAAAGACAAAATATCGGATACAGTGTGTACTGCTTAGGTGATGGGTACACCAAAATCTCAGAAATCACCACTAAAGAACTTATTCATGTAACCAAACACCACCTGTTCCCCAAAAAGGATTGAAATAAAATAAAATTTAAAAAATAAAGAAATACCTGAGATGGGTAATTTTAAAAAAAAATAGCAAAGATACATCAATGTAAATTAAATCTGGAAAAGTGCAAATGAGAAAGAGAAGATTTAAAAAATAGTGCCTCAAGAGTCTGTGGGACAATACCAAAATATATGAAATACATGTTATTAGAATCCTAAGGGGAGTTCAGAATAAAGCCAAAAATTTCCCCAATTTGGTGAATGACCTAAATTTACAAAGATTTCAGAAAGCTCCAAACAGAATAAGTACAAACAAATAGCTCCAAGTGCACCATTCAAACTGCTAAAAGTCAAATATAAAGAGGAAATCTTGAAAGCAGCCAAAGAAAAAATGACACATTGCATAAAGTGAAACAAAAATTCAGCTGAACACTGACTTCTGCTCAGAAACAATTGATACCCAAAGGCAGTTGGCCATGTGCAGAAAATGGTACAGGAATTGACATGCAGAAGGGAAATATCAGAACTAAAACTGGAGAGTAAAGGAGAGGAAAGTGGAAGTTAAATAATTTATAAGAGCCATAGAGTTGAAGATGGAGAAAATATTGGATACCCAAGATTGCATAATGTACCCAAACATTAGATAATAATGGGATATAAGAGGGCAATTCCACATGAGTCTAGAACAATAGGGTATAGAACACTGATGATCACAGGGTCAAGTCTGCATTTGAACTTGTACGAGATGTGTTTTTCCCATACTATGGCATAATATGAAAATG
Organism: Pongo abelii; assembly: GCF_028885655.2. Classification (NCBI taxonomy): domain Eukaryota; kingdom Metazoa; phylum Chordata; class Mammalia; order Primates; family Hominidae; genus Pongo; species Pongo abelii. The sequence continues at coordinate 188,239,351 of NC_085928.1, forward strand.
TCACATTCTTCACCTATTCCTCTTCCCCAACCAGACAAGCACTTTTATCTATATAATGGGGATAGTTCAAAACACTAGTTCTCTTCCATTTGTATAATTAATATAATATAATATAATATAGCTGTATATTTCAAAAGCCTCTAACACTTACGCTTTAACAAAATAGTTTCCATTGGATTAATTTAGTCTAAGAAAAGTATATGAAATATAAATACACACAAGATATTTATCAGATTTTTATTTATATATATTTTTAAAGAAACAATATTAATGGTAGAAATAGATGAATAATTAAGTAACCTTAATCTTCCATTCCTGAGGATTCCTCATGAATGGGAGTAGTGTCCTTATCAAAAAGACCCCAGAGAGATCCCCTGATCGTTCCTCCAGGTGCGATTACAAAGAGAAACAGGAAGTGGGCCCTCATCAGACACTGAATCTGCAGGTACCTTGATCTGGACTTTTTGGCCTTCAGAACCGCAAAAAATACATTTCCATTGTATATAAGCTAACCAGCGTATAGTATTTTTTATACTACACACAGTATATGGGAGGGAGGGAAAAAGGTAGGGAAAGTAGAAGAGAGACAGAATCACACACACACACACACACACACACGAGAGAGAGAGAGAAAGAGAGAGAGAGAGAGGGAGAGAGAAATGAGATTAATGTCGCTGAAAATTGCTGAATAAAGAACAAACCAGCCCAAACACTAAAGCACTGGGACTCCACAGATAATCTGCAATGTAGCTTATTCACAAGCATATGACCTAAAATGTTATAGATGAAAGAAGAATTATGTTAAACCCTAGATTATATGCATTTGATGTATATAATAAACACAGTGTGTATTATGTACAAAATATTGTTTTCATTTATTCAGGGGAAGAACAATCTATATTCTATTTTCATTATGGGACTGTATAGGCATTTATTGTATGCTTTATACTACAGTTCTTTAAAGTATTTCAATTTATTTCCCTGCTAACATTTCATTCTAGAAATGGCAAGGATTAGAACTTCAGGACAACATACATTTGATGTATTACAAATGTCTACTACAGATTCATTCTTTGGAAGGCTTCAATTGTACAATTAAAAATTTACAACCTATTAATCACCTATAATTAATGCAAAGTGAATGGAGGATCTATAGATATGTTCGCATGTCTGTATAGCTTTTCACAAATACAGAGTTACCCTGCCACCAGCCCTGTGCCTGTAAAATGCCTGCCCATGTTAATAACAGAATAAAGTTCCTATGACAGTTTTTTTTCAATTTAGAGTTTATTTCAATCAAACATATTATTAGTTATATTCAGCTCATTTAATATTAATCACATTTTCTGTTCAAATGTTGCTGGAATTGACCTAGTATGTCTGCAGAGATAATAAGATTAAGGTGAATGAAGTAATGAATAGTATAACATGGCCTAATTATATACCATACTCCCATTCACCTTAATTTGAGAAAGAGCAGAAACTGGATGAAATTCAAAAGGCAGCAGATTGAAAATGGATAAAAAGGCTTTTTTATGTGGTGCATAATCAGCTTTCAGAATTCACTGCTGCAGGATATTTCTCAAGCTAAAATTTAGCAAAGTTTCAAGATAGGAATAAGAATGGCATCTGTGGATACACTAGCTGGATGTGAATTTATGGATGCTATCAATCCTCATGCTGGTAGCCATAAAATCATCACCAGCTGGTGCTGGGATGGAAACTCTCCCTGTGGTATCCCACTGTTCAATTGGCCAGATGCATGATGTGCTGTTGTTGTTGTACAAAGACAAAATAACCCAGAAAGCCTTAGGCATCAGCCTTTGCCAAAAGAAAGATTGCACACGTGATGGAAACTTTCAAGCAAGCCATTTGCCATGTTCCTATGTTTTGCAGTAACCTCCTCTATCTGTCTTTTGATCAAATGTTATTTCCCCCTTTATGGTAAAACACAATGATTCCTCCTTTGCACAGAGTTTATTCAATGTTATCACTGAATTAGTGTGCACTTTATTGGTTAGAAATGCAACTAATCTCTGCTGTAAATAACCAGACCACCTTTCTTTTAAATGGTGGCAGGTCCCAAACGTCCCCCTTTTAAAGTGGTAACAATGGCCATGGCAGTGATCTGAGGCTTTTGTTAATGGACAGTATGGCAGGTCTATTTGTTGGCATCCTCTCTGATACCCTGAGTCCTTTAATTCCATCTGACAGATTCAGGCCATGCTCCAGATCTCACAAAAGAGGTGAGGGAGAGTATTGATCCTTCTATATTGTTGGTGATTTACTGTTCCACTCCTTTAGCAAATTTAAACACACACGCACACGTACAAACACCCACCACTGAGGTCACAGCTGCTAGATGGCAGAGTAATGAGTGATTATTTTCTTATCTCTTCTAAGCTCTGTAAGTAACTTCTCTTGTGGATTCATGACAGTCCTGCCGATTTAAACCAAATAAATAATATCTTTTCACCTTAGGGTCAAAGGGTTTCTAAACATGGTAAAAAATATCTGCTTAAAATAGAAACTCACACATGTTGAAAGCTTGCAGGGAGCTGAAATTGGCAAAGCTACAAACTACTCTGCCTTTTTTTTTTTTAAACAACTATTCTACAGTCTAAAACAAAATTGAAATTATCATTTTGGAGTAGTCTAACAAAGTGATACCAAAAGGATAAATAATGTAGAAGATATAATTATAAAATCATGAAGCTTCTTCTTTCCTCCAATGCCCACATCAGTCATGGAGATTATTGTGCCTGTTAAATGTCGCTGCATTAGGATGCTCTACTGACTTAACTATGTTGCCATAATGCAACATGTTTTTGTATTTCTTTATCACCTTCCCTAAATTTATTTTTTGTTGCTGTCTTGTATACTTACAGTGGTTGTGACTCTTAAACATAAGTTAGGTAATTGTATCATAGTCTACTCCAGAGGCCCTAACCAATTATCACAGACTGTGGTAGCCTAAACAGAAATATATTTTCTCATAGTTATGGAGGCCGGAAATCCAAGGGCACAGTGCTGGCAGGATTGGTTTCTGATGAGGCTTCACTTCCTGGCTTGCAGATGGTGCCATCTCTCTGTGTACTGACATGGTCTTTTCTCTGCCTGTGTGCATGAGGAGAGAAACCCTAGTGTCTCCTCCTCTTCTTACAAGGATGCAGATCCTATCAGAGGATTGGGGACTTCACCCTTATGATCCCATTTAAAGTTAATTAACCTTTTAAAGGCCCTGTCTTCAAATACAGTCATATTGGGGGTTAGGGGTTCAACATATGAATATGGGGGGACACAATTCAGTCTATAACCATAATTTTATTTATTTAATGCCAACTATTTTTGACTATTTCCTCTTGAGGTAAATGACACTTAATATTTAGATAAATGATAATTCTTAGTAGATTAAAAAATATATCACAGGCTCTCAAGACAATTCCAAAACAAAGAGTTTCAGACATGTTTTGAAAAATGTAGGATTTTCCTGAATAAATAAATAGCTTACTAAGATGACTATATTCCTATTGAGAAAGAATAAGAATTAACAATTTCAATTTGACTAAAAAAAATCCACATTATACCAATCCTTCATCATTGTTTATAAAAAATGTTGATGCCCTTCTGTGACAGCCAAATAAGCTTCAAAGAGCTTCAAACAGTCTTTCTGCTAATAACAACTCTGGGCTCTGAACAAAATACTAAAACCATCTTGAAGGCTCTGGAGGAGAAATGAGGCAGATTCTGAAAGGAAGTTGCCATTAGGAAACAGGGAATAAAATGGTACATGTTTTTTGTTCTGATGGCGTTGGTTCAGTATCAGAAATTCTGATGTTCTAATAGAAAACCTACCATCTTTCTCCGCCAAGGAATCAGGGAATGAACCTGATAACCAGAGATGCTAGAGAACGGGAGGGAATCACAGAAAGGAGAGATTTAGAACAGGTGATCCCCAAATTGTGTGTATGAACTCTGCCCGAGCCTCTGACTGATTCCTGAAATGTGCATGCATGAGGAACACTACCAGTGACCGTCCAAGTATAAAATAACTGAACCGAGATTTGAAATCCACCCAGTGCTGGTGAACCAGAATTTGCAGTCTGAATCTGACCAAGTTAATTGCCCACAAAAACAAAAAAACCATTAATGTTCTTCTGAGGAATACATCTAGAGTCTACACAGTATAACATTTATAATGTTTAATATTAAATCCAAGTTATGTACAAGAAAATATGAGCCCTTTTCAGAGGAAAAAATAACAAATTCAAATCTGAGATGATCAGAAGTGAGAAATCAGACAATGACTTTAAAGCAGGTGCTTTAAATGTCCAATAAGGTAGATAAATGTCCAATAAGGTAAATAAATGTCCAATAAGGTAAATAAATGTCCAATAAGGTAAAGGAAAATATACTTGTAATGAGTGAAAGATATAGAAAGTATTATCAAAAAATAGACTATGTATAAAAAAACCAACCAAATAGAAATTTTAGAAAGAAAAAGTACAATATTAGAAATTTGCATTTCACTAGCTGGACTTACACAGAAAAAAAAATCAGTGAACTAGAAGTTTAGTGAACTTGGTCAATAGAAATTACCTAATCTGGAAAAAAGGAGAAAAAAGATTTAAAATACAGTTATACCTTGAAGATATTGTGGGTTCAGTTCCAGACCACCTCAATAAAGTGAATATAGCAATAAAGTGAGTTACACAAATTTTCTGCTTTCCCAGTACATACAAAAATTATATTTACAGCATACTGTAGTCTATTAAGTGTGTAATAGCATGGACAATGTAGATATCATAACTAAAAATACTTTGTTGCTAGACAAAATGCTATCTGAGCCTTCAGCAAGTCTTACTATTTTGCTGGTGGAGGGTCTTCCATCAACAGTGTTCACGGATGCTGACTAACCAAAGTGGTGGTTGCTAAAGATTGCAGTGGCAGTGAAAATTTTTAAAAATAAAACAAAGAATTTTTCCACATTGATTGACCCTTCCTGAACAGAAGATTTCTTTGTAGTATGCAATGCTGTTAAATAGCATTTAACCTACAGTAAAAGTTCTTTCAAAATTGGAACCAATCCCCTTAAGTCTCGACATTGGTTTATTAACTAATTTTATGTAACATTCAAATTCTTTTGTTGTTATGTCAACAATGTTCACAGCATCTTCGCCAGGAATAGATTTCATCTTAAGAAACCACTTTCTTTTCTCATCCATAAGAAACAACTCTTCCGTTAAAATTTTATGAGATTGAAGGACTTTGGTCACATCTTCAGCTTCCATTTCTAGTTGTCTTGCTATTTCTACCATATCTGTAGTTACTTCCTTCACTAAATTTTTGAACCTCTCAAAGTCATCCATAAGGATTGGAATAAACTTCTTCCAACCTCCTATTAATGTTGATGATAATCTTGCCATGAAACACAAATGTTCTTAATAGCGTCTAGAATGGTGAATCCTTTTCAAAAGGTTTTGAATTGACTTTGTCCAGATTTATCTAAGAAATCACTGCCTATGGCAGTTATAGCCTTATGAAATATGTTTCTTAAATAATAAGAAAGGAAAGTCAAAATTACTCCTTGATATATGAGCTGCAGAATGGATGTTATGTTAGTAGGCATGAAAACAACATTGATCTCCTTGTGCTTCTGCACAAGAGCTCCTGGGTGAGATATACAAGAGCTCTCAGATGTATCGTCATTGAGCAATGAATATTTTGAAAGAAATATTTTTTTCTGAACAGCAAGTCTCAACAGTGGGCTTAAAATATTCAGTAAACCGTGCTGTAAACAGATATACTACCATCCAGGCTGTGTTGTTCCATTTGTAGCCAAGCAGAGCAGATTTGGCATAATTCTTAAGGGCCCTAGGATATTTGGAATAGCAAATCAACTTTGGTTTCAACATAAAGTCATCAGCTGCTTAGTCCCCCTAGCAAGAGTCAGCCTGTCCTTTGAAGCTTTAAAGCCAGGTTATGAAAGTTCTAGACAGTATCTCCTTCCAATATAAGGCCATGGTGTCTACAATAAAAATCTGATGTTTAGTGTAGCCACCTTCACCAATGATCCTAGCTAGATCTTCTGGATAAGTTTCTGCAGTTTCTACATCATCAATTGCCACTTCATGTTGCACTTTTATGTTTTGGAGATGGCTTCTTTCCTTAAACTTTATAAACCAATCTTTGCTAGCTTCCAACTTTTCTTCTGCAGCTTCCTCACCTCTCTCAGGATCCATGGAATTGAAGAGAGTTAGGGCCTTTCCCTGGGTTAGGTTTTGGCTTAAGGAAATGTTGTGGTGGGTTTGATCTTCTGTTCAGACCACTACAATTTTCTCCATATCAGCAAAAGACCCTTTTGCTTTCCTGTCATTTATGTGTGCACTGGGGTAGCACTTTTAATTTCCTTCAAGAACTTTTCCTTTGCATTCACAATTTGGCTAGCAGTTTGGCACAAGAGACCTAGCTTTTGGCATATCTTGGCTTTCAATGTGCCTTCCTCACTAAGCATAATCATTTTTAGCTTTTGATTTAAAGTAAGAGACATACTACACTACCTTTAGTTTAACCACTTAGAGGCCCCTGTAGGATTATTAATTGGATTAATTTCAATATTGTTGTGTGTCAGGAAATAGGGAGGCCCAAGGAGAGAAAGAGAGATGGGGACATGGTCAGCTGGTGAAGCAGTTAGCACACAGAACACTTATTGATTAAGTTTGCCCTCTCACGTGGATGCAGTCTGTGGTGCCTCCAAACAATTATAAGAGTAACATCAAAGATCACTGAGCATAGATCACCATAACAGATAAAATGATAATGAAAATTTGAAAAATTGCAAGAATTTCCAAAATGTGACACAGAGACACAATGTTGGTACGTGCGCTGATAAAGTTGCTCAACACAGAATTGCCGTAAGCCTTCAATTTGTAAAATGTGCAATATCTGTGAAGTACAATAAAGCAAAGCACAATAAAATGAGGTATGCCTGTAAAAATGAGCAAATACACAAAAGCCTGAAGTAGATCAAAAGTTCTAAAATATGTGTACAGCTGACTCTTGAACAACATGGGAGCTAGGGGTATCAACTCCCACACAGTCAAAAATGTGAATATAGCTTTTGACTTTTCACAAACTTAACTACTAACAGCCAATTGTTGACCAAAAGGCTTACTGATAACATAAACTGGCTGTTAACCTGTATTTGTATGTTATATGTATTATATACTAAATTATTACAATAAAATAAGCTAGAGAAAAGAAAATGTTATTAAGAAAATTATAAGAAAATAAAATATACTTACTATGCATCAAATGGAAATAAATCATCATAAAGGTCCTCATCTTTATCATCTTTACATTGAGTAGACTGAGGAAGATCAGGGATTGATCTTATTGTCTAGGGAATGGCAGAGGTTAGAAGAGGTGGAGAAGATGTAATGGGGAGCCAGGAGAGGCAGGCATACTTTGTGTAACTTCTAGTGAAATCAACTTGCTTAGAATGGAACTTCATTGTTCAAATCCATGTGGTTTAAAGGTCAGGTATAATTATTGTCCCAGAAGAAAAGGAGAGTAAGGGGACAGAAAAAATATTTAAGGAAATAATGGCTAAAAGTTTTACAAATTTAGTGAAAGGTAGGTTCAAGAAACTCAGCAAATCTTAACCAAAGAAGTACCAAAGAATGCCCCAAGCCATATAATAGTCAGACTAGTGGCCAACCAGAAATAAGACAAAAATCTTGAGAGTTAGAAAACATGCATACATACAAGGAGTAATGATTTAAATTATCATAGATTTTTAATCAGAAACTGTGGAGAACAAAGCCAGTAAAAAGACAATCTTTAATTTATTAAATTAAAAAATAAGGAAACCAAGAATTCTATATCCAGCAAAAAAGTTTATCAAGAATGAGGGAGAAATAAACAGATTTTATATAAAGGAAAACTAGGAGAATTAACCATCAAAATATACCTACACTGGAAGAAATTTTAAGAAGTTATTTTGGCCAAAAAATATGAAAATGGAGATAAAATCCGATATTCAGAGACAGAGAACAACAGAAATGTTAAATATCTTAGTGAATTACAGGATATTTCTTTTTCTTAATTTTTAAAAAAATACACGACTGAAACAATCTTTAATGGACATCTGGAAGGTGGAGGGAAATGGTCTGAGTTGTAATGTTTCTACATTTTATGTTGTTACAATAATTCTGATTAGACAAAATATTTGGAATAAACATGGTTTTTCTGAATAAAATATTATTCACCCATTTTTCAAGATGATGTTAGAAATGCTTGCCCACATTTAATATGTGTGTGTTTTACTCCATTTCTACATTTTACTTGGGATATACTAAAATTGTAGTAATTCAAGAGCAACTTCCACCTTTTGGGCAAGGATGACATATTTACAAAGGTGAATCAATAATTAAGTAAAAATGAAATGTTAGGATTCATTTCACTCCTTCAGCAAATATTCACTGGATGCTATAATAGAAGATATATGTATTTGAACTCCACATGCATACTCACAAACACATGCATATCAATACCAGTGGGATTAAAAGGAAATAAAAGAAGAGATTAACACTTTTTTCCTTCAAATGAAAACACATGAAAATACTTATCTATCCTCACAGTACCTTAGAAAACAACACACAGAAAGCATTAAAATAAAATGAATTAAGAAGTGGATAAATTAATATTTAAATTAGAACATTTTTCATCAAGAGATATTATAAAATGCATTAAGACAAGTCCTAAACTAGGAGAAAAATATTTTAAAAATTCTAAAAATAAGTTAGTAAAAGAAAAATAGCTCAAAAACTCTTAAACAGATGTTCACGGAAGAGAAAAACAAAATGGCCAATAAACAGGTTATCCATTTGTATTAGATGTTATCCATTAATATTCAAGGAGATTCAGTTAAACCACAGTGAGATTACATTTTTGTCCCTATCAGGTTAGCAAAACTTAAAATATCTGAAAATAACACATTTTAGTTAGGATGTAGAGTAATGGAACTCATATATTACTGTCAGAAGTAAATTGGTAAAACCGCTTTAGAGAGCAATTTTGCAAGATCAGGTAAATTTAAGATATACACATGCTGCCCCTCAGCAACTTTATTTCTAAGTATGTATAAACAGAAACTCTTGCGTAAGTACAAAGAAGCATATGAATAAGAATAATTATTGCAGCGTTGTTGATAGTAGAGAAACATTATGGATGGGAATAAATTATGTTATAGTCATAAAAATAATATTATATGGAAGAAAAATGAAAATTTTAAAGGTAAACTTTTATGGGTCACTATAAATGCACCTCACAAGCATAATGTTAAGAAAAAAACAAGTTTCACATATCAAATTTTAAAACCTAGCTAGCAAAACTACATTTAATATAGGTGTACATATAGGTACAGCAAATTATCAAGAAATGCATAAAATTGTGATAATAAACACCCAATTCTGTATAGTATTTTTCTTGGAAGAGGGATGATACAATGATGAAAGAATACATATCATAACAGGGAGAACAGTCAGGAAGCTATTACCCTGGTCCTATCAAGGGATTATCACTTAGACTAGAAAATTACAGAGCTGATATCTAAATTCAGTTTTTTAAAAAATTTACCAGTTGAAACTAATCTTCTAGTTAGGAGTCTCATACTTAATGACCAAATGTCTCTTTTTATTATGTGAAAGTTCTCAAACTGAGACTAAGCTTCTCTCTTTGCCAGACAAAAGAAGCACCTGTCTCTTTATCTCGTCCCAAGGCTACATAATAATACATGTTTACCATCAGCTTTTCTAACTAAACAGACTGCAGAATTATTTATACAATGTTCACACAAAGCAGCAATGGGAAAACATATCAATGTAATAGATTCAATAAAGCTTAAATTTTAGTTAAATATTTTGGTCACACCATTTTGGCAACTAATAATTTTTTTCTGCAATTCTTCCTTGTCTAATATGTAACACTGAGAAATGAGGCTTCATTAACATCTTCTAGAAACTCTTCTATAATATCATATGTAAAATCTTCTGTAAATATCTGTGCACATCTAGTCCCTCAACACTTAATTTTAAATTGCACACTTTACATATGAAAAATTGCCTGTCTTGAAATGATTCCCTAGGAATAATTCTCTGCACATATTTCAGTGTGATGCCTGTCATCCAGGGATTTCAGAATGTTTCAGTTATGTCAATATACTAAACATATATACATATTTAGTAAACTTTTTTTTACAAAATACTCAAGAATCTTTAGATGATAGTTCACAAGCTTTCTTCCTTAGAACTGCGATGCATGGGAGGATGTGAATTTAGAATTTGCTAGAGATAAGATGAAAAAGTAAAGTGGAAAATAACCTTAGCTGCATTCTCTTCTTCATAAAGAAAGTTTAGATATTTGATTAGTGGAGTTTCCCACATGAATTCAAATAAGTTGATTTGTCTATGGGGAAAAAAAGAAGATTGAAAAATACTGCTCTGCACTTGCAATTGGAGGTTCAAACTAAATTTTAAATAATAATAAGAGCTTGTTCACAACATCAGCTTCCATGAGCCAAGATTGAAGCATATCAGTAATTATCTTGAAGAAAGTTTCAACATTAAAAAAATGTATTTTAAACTCAACACTAAAACAAAAATAATGGAGCATATAAGAAGGAAAAATGCTCTACAAACATTCCACAGCAATAATCTGACAAGCTTAAACCAAAAAGTGAATGTACTGTATTTTTAAAATCTCTGATGGGCGAATAAGGACTGGCATTCAAGACAACAATATTAGATGTATAAACATGAGTAGGTGGTTTAAAAATGAACCAATTCAAAGTTCAATTAAGAATAGTCATAAAAGTGTCACTCGACTACATATAGTAGACTAGCTCATAGGAAGAAAAAAATGTACTTGGAATCAAGAACTGAGAAAAATTTTCAAAATGTATCACAGAGAGATTAAGAAATTAGAAAAAATAAATGAAAACTTAGGAGACATTGAAGATAGAGAAACTTTAAATCCTTCTAATAGCAGTCCTAGAAGAAATAAATAGAAAGAATAAGATTGAAGTAAAAGGATAATGCCTATGTATTTTTTGAGTTAAATGAAAGCATGTATCCTTAGATTGAACTTCCTATCATGTGCCAACCAAGCGTCAACAAGGAAGAAAAGAAGGAAAGAAGGTAGAAATGAGAAGAAGCCTAGAAACATTATAGTAAAATAGTAGACTTTATAGTAAAACAGTAGACTGTTTTTTTGAAAACTTAAACTCATCAAAGAAAACAGATGCATACCCTAGACAGAAATTAAAATCTTACAATGACAGCTATCTGTTCATGGTTGCTCAGCTTCAAATTTACCCTGTATTACCTGCTATGCAAAAACGTAGATTAACCCTTGACATTTTTTTCTTTGTCCACTGGAATGATGCTAAAGTTTGTCAGTAAGGGATACTGGAGAGACAGCAAAAAGTAGAGGTTTTCATTTTGAGCTCCGTGTACTCTCCCATCAGGCAGTACATGCCCAGCTACTGCTACAAACACAGGTTACTTCACCAGAACATGTCTCCTGCAACAACTACAGCTTCCCTGCCTGGATCCCAGGTTTTGCAGTGCAATGAAGGCAGCTTCTCCAGTACTGGGTTTCTGTGTTACAGATGGCTTCACCAGCACCCAGCTCCTGCAGTATCCAGTTGTCAGCAGCACCCAGCAGCCAGCAGCTTCTTTTGGCATCCCTCTTGGGTGATGCAAAATCGGGGAACGATTTACAAGACCACCTTTATTTTTTACACCAATTGCAAGTTTGGAAGTCTCCAATACTATCATTAGTTTTATAATTCACTAGAAGGACTCATAAAACTCACTGAAAGTTGTTACACTAATTATGATTCGCCATCAACTAAATGTTTGTTTGTCCCCCTATAATTCATATGTTGAAATCCTGATCTCTAAATGTGATGGTATTAGGAGGTACAGAATTTGGAATGTGATTAGGTTATGAAGTAGATAGAGCCCTCCTGAGTGGATTAGTGCCATTATAAAAGAGACCCTAGAGAGATCCCTCACCCTTCCACCTTGTGAGGACATGGTGAGAAGATAGTCCTCCATCTATATGACCCAGTGATTGAGCCCTCACCAGTCACTGAATATGATGGTCCTTTGATCTTGAACTTCCCAGCCACCAAAACTGTGACAAAATAAATTTTTGTTGTCTCTAAGCCACACAGTTTATGGCTTTCTCTTACGGAAGCCTGAGTGGACTAATACATGGTGTACAACAGCAAAATAATATAGATTAAAATCAGCCAAGGGAAGCGATACATGAATCAGAGTTTCCAGTTGTCATTTCCCAGTGAAGTTATGTCCATGTTAACTCCTCCCAGCAATGATATGTACAAATATGCTGGGAAAATTGCCAACCAGGAAAGTTCACCCAAGCCTTTGTGTCCACATATTTTATTGGAGCTCAGTAACAGAGACATAGTTAACCACCTTAATTTTTAGCTCCTCCAGAAGTCAAGCTGATACCACATGTCCCAAAGTTTCTACTATAAATCACATTGTAAGACTATCGAATGTGGTAAGATACTTTCTTCAGGCAGGACACTCCAAATTTTAAAGAATGCATCCCATAAGCCAAGGGCAAAGGCTAGACTTCTCTTTGGTAAAATTAAATCTTTACTATACAGATGGTTCGTAGCAGAGTGTCTCTGATGCTGTAACTCCCCATAAGCAGCTTTCTTCTGCATCTCAGAGGGTGAATTTCTGGCAAGCTCTACCAGCATGGCACCACCAAAACATCTGTCATACAGTGAGTCAGTAGTGTGCCCATTTCCACAAAGTCTGGATCTCAACCCTGGGGGTAAAGGGAAGTCTCTTTGCTGAGTGCTTATCTCAGCCCCAGCATTCACGAATCTGTCTTATTTTCGTGATTCCCATACTCTTTATATTCTGCTTTACTTCTCACCATTCAATTATTTGATATTCCCATTTTCTGTGGTAGTTAAGGATTCTATATATTAAATATTTCCTATTCAAATTGCTGTGGGTTCTAGACTCTGATGATACAGGATTAAGTAGACTTACTGCCTGTAACAAACATCTCCAAAAAAAATTGAAAAATATCTTCAAAATGCTAATTAAAATTAGCCATCAACATCAAATTCTATGAAAAGCAAATATATATTTTGAGAATGAATAAAAACATTCTGTTAAAGTACTAGGATATTTTATAAAAAATAGACCGTCACAGAAAAAACTACTAAAAGACTTATATCTGTTCAGAGGAAAATAAACCCAGAAAAGAAGAGTCGAATTCAAGTTGCAATAGTAAACAAAGAAACAATTTTAGATTAATGGTAAATATAAATTAAACTTCTCTTTTTTTGTGATTGTATATTTTGTTTTTGTATATGCATGTGTGTCTGTTTATGTATATAAACACAAGTGGTAACTAAAATTATAGACAATCTAATTCTAAATTTCATATGAAAATATGAAAGACAGAGAATAGTCAAGACAATTTTGAAAAACAGAACAATGTTGACTGTCTAACAACTGACTTCAAAAAATAGTGTAGTATTGGCATCAAGATAGAAAAATAGATTAATGAAACAGAATTGAGATTTCAGAAGTAGACTGACATTTCTGGGCAACTGAATTTTGACAAAATGGAAATAGATATAGTGCTGGACTACTTGGGTATCAATATGAAATAATGAAACTCAACTTTTAACTCACACCATATCAAAAAGTAAACTCAAAATAGATAATAGATCTATGTGCAAAACCTAAAACTATAAAGCTTCTGTGAAAAAGACAAAATTAGCCTGAACTTAAATTAGGCAAAGATTTATTTAATACAACACCAAAGTATGATACATAAAAAACAAATTGAAAATTGAATTTCATCAACACATAAAACTTCTGCTATTCAAAAAGTACTCTTAAGAGAATGAAAAAACTGAGAGAAAATTTGCTAGCATATATGACAAAGAAGTTGTATTCAGATTATATAATGAATTCTCAAAAAACCAACAATGGAACATTAATAAATTAAAAATTGGACAAAAGATTTGAACATTTCACCAAACATTTGCCATACAAATGGCAAATACACACACTTAAATTGGAACTTTCAACTCTGGGAAGATAGAATAGATGGACTTTTCCCTTTTTATCCTGCTAAATACAATTAAGTACCCTGGATGTTACATATAAAAGAAACTTAAAAGGAATCTGAAAGGTAGAAGGAAGACGACAGCTTAGCTAGGCACCTCAGGACCCGAGGGCAGAAATTGCTATGGACTGAATGTTTGTGCCCCCCACATCCCAATTTCATATATTATTATCTAATCCCCAACTTGATAGTATTTGGAGATGAGAACTTTGAGTGGTAATGAAATCATGAAGGTGGAACTGTCATGATAGGATTAGTGCCCTTCTAAGAAGAGATATAAAAGAGCTCGCTTTTTCTCTCTGCTCTCAGCCATGTGAAGATGCAGTGAGAAAGCAGCCACCTGTCAACCAGGAAGCAGGCATTCAGCAAGAACCCAACTGTGCTGACACCTCAATCTCAGGCGCTCAGTCTTCAGAACCGTGGGAAATAAATGTATGTTGTTTAAGCCACCCCGTTTATAATATTCTGTTACAGCAGCCTGAGCTGACAAAGACAGAAATGGTGATAAATTATCCAGGTTTTCTCTTTTGCCTCATATATTCCAGACTTTGAGCTGAAGAAGCCAGCAATCTGGACATACCAACAGGCACAGACCAAAAAAAAAAAAAGCAATCCCAACAAAAGCCTACTTATTTTTAGATAGAGAACTAGGAATAGGGCAGCCTAGCAAGCCAGAAAACTTCTAGAGAATAACCACCCTACTTTATCTAAACACCACTGAAAAACCTGTGGCCTCATCTATATTCTAACTGTCAAAGGCCAAGTGGGGAGTCTAGACTTCCTCTTTTAGGAAGTTGTAATGAGACCCTATCAAGTTGGTGTAAGACAAGGTCAAATAGAAAGTCAAAGTGTATGCCTCTGCAAGCCAAGAACAAAACAACGTCCACTTTCTCCAGTGTTAGTGAAGACCGAGACCATGTAGGGAGACTGGAATTCCATCACCACCTCAGTATGATGTGACTCTCGCACTCGATGGTGTCACAGGTGACCTTGTAGAAAGTCAAGGTGGTGACAAGGAAGCCACCCTGACCACAGTGTCAGTGGAGACCTGGAACTTCCACCCCACCCTTCCTTAGGTGTCAGTGGAAGCCAATAGGAAACCTAAAAAAGTTATGAAAAGAGATATACTTGAAAGCAATATAAATAAATGAAAAATAAAATTATAAAAACATTGAAGTAATGTAAAGCAGCAAGAAGAAAACAGAAGAGAAAAACAGAAAGAGAAAAATGTGTCAGAGTAAGCCCTAACATACCAATAATTACATTAAATGTAAATCATTTAATTACACCAATTGAAAGACAGATATTTACAAAGTAAATTGAAAAAACATCACCCAACTGTATGTGGTCTTGAGGAAATTCACTTAAAATATAGCAAGGTAGGCAGGTTAAAATTAAAGGATTGGAAAAAATATGCCACTTAAACTTGATCAAAGGAAAGTAGAAATTATATTAATAATGGATAAAGTTGACTCCAGAGCAAAGAAAGTTGCCAAAGACAGAGGAGGGATAGAACATGACAATAAAAGTGTCAATTCACCTAGAGGACATTGTAATCCTAAATGTGTATGTACAGATACTAGAGCTACCAAATACATGAAACAAAAATTAATAGAACTGAAAGGAGAGATTTAAAAAATTTACAATTACAGTTGGAGACTTCAAATTTTTCCATTTAATAATTTATATAACAAATATATAATCAGCAAAGATATAAAGTAATTAAATACCATCAAACAACAGGATCTAAGTGACATTTATAAAACACTCTACCAACAGCAGAATACACATTATTTTAATATTCACACCAAACATATACAAAGATAGGTCATGTGCTGGGTCATAAAACAAACCTCAAAAGAGTATTCTCTCCAACCACAATAAAAGTGAACTAGAAATCAATAGTATAAATATAACAGGAAAAACAGAAAGGGCTATCCATAAGGAAATGAAAAAAATTTAGTGGAGTGTTTACACCATGAAGTATTAACTATATAACAGTTAAAATAATTATGGTATGGATAAATCTCAGAAATATAAGGTGAAATAAAAATTTTAAAACAAAGTTGCAAAACAAAAACAGGAAAACATAGGATATTTATATAAATATTACTAAATGCATGTACAAAAATATGCTTTAATTGGTTACAGATTAAAAATATAACAATGGACTGGAACACGATATACTATACTAATAATCATGGTCTCCGTGAAAGGAAGAACAATGGATATTGCAAAAGGATATAAGATGTATCTGTATTTGTTTAAATGATACGTGTGTATGTATGTCTAGATACCATGTAAATTTTAAAATTCGAACTAATATTAACAACTTCAAAGGACTTACATTTATCTATATGATTTACTGCTTAAAATATTGGATGCTATGCAGAATAATGTTAACAGGATTTGCTATAGTCTTCTTATAAGTCCATACAAATGCTTAATGTGTTGTAGTTTTGTCTTTGTTGTCAGTGCAACCTAGGTTCAAATTACTAGTCCACTATTAGGAAGTTGCATGACTCTAGACAACTTGCTCAAGTTCTGTCCTGAATTCCTACGTGCTTATCTTGTGCTAACCCGTATATATGTCTTTAGGATTCAATGCAGCAATAAATAAAAGACAAATAATGTATTGAGTCAGCTGGCACTTACTGAGCATCTAATAAGATGTAGTTACTTTAGTAAAACCTTAGTGCATTCATGACTAAGTTTACTTTTCTTGCAGAAAATGGGTAGAGTTAAATAAGACTTATTAAATGATCATTTTGAAAATTTATTTACTTATGTATTCATTTCTGTCAATGATTTTCACAGCTTGGAACATTAAGAAACAGTAGCAATTTGTAGAAAGATCATCTGGGATGCACTGAGCTAAATGATATTCTTTCTTAAAATGCACTTCTCACCCACACAGAAATGGTAGCCATGTATAATGACATGAACGAATCTCAACATTTTTATGTTGTTCTGAAAGGAACTAGACACAAAAGAGTACATAATATATGACTTCACTGATGTGATAGTATAAAAAAGAAAAATCTATTATGACAGAAAGCACATCAGTGGATACTTAGGACCAGAAGTGCATGGAAAATTAAATAAGGGCACAAGGAACTTTTTAGGATAATAGAAATGTTCTATATATTGATTAATTCACAATTATATTGCTGAAGATTTAAGGTGTATAAATATGCCAAAAGTCATCAAATGTGCACATAAAATGGGTGCATTTTAATATGCAAATTATACCTCAATAAAATTGTTCTTTTTCAAAAGTGAAAAAAAAAGAATTATACACTATGACCAAGTGGGATTTATACCAGGCATTTAATGTCAGTTTAACATCCAAAAACTAATTAATGTAATACCATATTAATAGAATAAAGAACAAAAAAACCACATGATCATTTAAAAAAAAAAAAGAAATGGTAGCCATGTGAAACAAAAAGCCTTCCTCTAAAAAAGGAAAATACTCCAAAAAACACTAAGTGTAAAGCCTCTTTCATGGGTCCACTCCTTTGATCTTGCTTTTAAAAAACATTAACTACACTTTGTTTCTTAGGCTGCTTACTTTCAAATAAACTAGCAGGTGCCCCTTTCCACCCCTGTTCCTGGCGAGACTCTGCTTTCACAGAAGTCTGGTATCTGGAAGCCTCCTTATCAGTGTCATAGTAAACATCTGAAATTTATTATCACTGTCTCCAGGCTGAGGAGAACGTGCTCAACAGTCACAACTAAGAAGTTTAAAGTTTTACAAAGTTTTTTAAAGTTACAGGCAACCACATTCTGACTTGTTCCTAAAACAAAAAGTAACAGCAACCCACACGTACTTTCCTATATTCTGGCAAGAATAGCAGAAACAAAATGTCATGCACTTAAACGTATGTTGAAGATTAGAATGTAAATAGGAAAAGTGCAAGAATTTTTATAGCTTTTCAAACTACAGGAGATAAGTAATATCTTTGTAATGTGAAGAAAGCCATTTTCATTATCACGGGGCCTTGACAAGTAGCTTCCCACACAGCTTGTCAAGTCAAATGCCACTAATACTGCCAGAATACTGATTTTGTTCATGCTTTTGTTACGTCTGAAGGGAGGATTTTATGCATTTAGTTCAATGAATGCACTGACAAACTGATAGGTCTTCCAAGTCGCTGTTCATAAAGAAACAAAAAAGGTTTGATAAACGGATTCTCTGCCTTCTGCTACTATGTTGCCTTATGAATACTTATTTTCTACCATGATAAGAATTACTGTCATCTATATGTCCTTCCTCACAATGCTGCACACCTTTCTACTCTCACCGAAACAGAACTTTGTTTCAGTTTGTCCTACAAAGGGTAACTTTTTCTACATACCTGATGCCTGCTCAGGCTTGGTCCCTTGTGATCCTAAAAACCAATTTTAACGATGAAACAGGAACGGAAATGACAATCTATATATTTGAGGAATATTTCATCATTTACAAACTGCTTTCATGTGCAGTATCCAATTTTATCCTTCTTACAACTGTGAACTAAGGGATATTTTCTAATTTAGCAGACAAGGAAACTGAGGGAGTAGAAGCGTTGAACCATTTGTCCAAGATCATATAATATCTAGTTCACTGTCTTCTGTTTGTTTCCTTGTTTGGGGCTTTTTTTTTGTTTTTATTTTTTATTTTAATTGACAAATAATAATTGTATATATTTATGGAGCATGATGTGAGGTTAGACATAAGTATACATTATACACTGATTGAATCAAGTTCATTAATATACCCGTCACCTCACATACTTATTTTTTTGTGTGCTCTGCTTGCTTTCTTGTTTTTAATTGAGAGTGGCATGCCTGCAGTGGAGACCTAGAATCTTTGTAGTTACAGCCAAGCCATCCTGTTGTCCCATAGACTCTTCCTTGGTTTGCTTGAATCTAGTATTTTCTATTTATCAGTTGCTGAACTTTATGGCTCATGTCTCCCTTCATTACAGGCTTGGCCTATGTAATAATTCCTGCACACAAGAGTCCCTGGTTACATGTTTGTTGAAAGAACAAATGGATGAATTAATATAGATATATAACTAGTAGCTTATGTGTTTATTCTTAGGCTGCTTAAGGATCAGACGCTTTTAATCTGACTCAGTAATTACCTTTTTTGTCCTGAAGAAGTTATTACAGGAGTCCATACAATTATGTTGTGAATGGTTACATGATAACATAAAATATTACCAAATAGAACATTACTACTTTATATGGTAAAATATTTTCTCTCTGCCTTGCCAAAATCATAGTTTGGAGTAAAAAGGTGCTTGAAATTCTTACGTATTTTGTACCACACAAGTTAAATAGAATGTAAATCATGCAAATGCACGATTTACATGCATGCAACTTTGACTATCCTATGTATTTTTCCATTTTCCCTTCTGAAATTGTTTCTGTCAATATTTTGATTTAGATCCCACCAAAAGGAGAGAAAGAGAAAGATTTAATCAGAAGATTGTCAAATGCCTAAGAATTAGTGGATAATACGGTATTTGAAGTCTGATACATAACATTCTTGGGAGATACAGCTCTTGTAGGCATTATTATTAAATCATTTCTAGAAAAATTATTTATTTACAGGAATTCCAGATACAGCTTTATACTTTTGGCAATTATCTGTTCAAGTCTTATGTATGTGTTTATACTGTAGTATGTGTGAAATATATATATGTATATAAAAAACTGGCACTTCCCAAATACCACAGTCTGTGGCCTATGTACATCAGAATAATATGGAGAGCTATTTCATTTTTATAAAAGTAAACACTAAATTCTAGAAATGCAATTATTGGCATTACAGACATATGAATGAACTGAATTCTAGAAATAATAAAAAGCTCAGGATTATTTCAAGCTATATGTAGGCATGAAGTTTGGATGTTTGCCTGAGTTAGTGTGTAACCTCCATATTAAGTATTGCGAAATGCTGGAGGTCAGTCAGTTGCCTTATCTACAGGAAGAAGGATATGGTTCTTTCTGCACTTAATTATACTTAGGGTAATTTCTTCTGATTATTAAAGCCTATTCTTGAAGGCTAGGCCTTCTAACTGTGAGTTATTTAAGGGATTACACAGCCTGGTTTCAAATTGCCTTACAAGCTTCATCTTCCTCTATTCTACAAATGAATACTGAGCTCCAACTAGACCAAATACAAATCATTTGTCTGTCATCACATGGTTGTCAAGTTGTATTGTTTTTGTTGTATGTATCATTTCCCTTGATATGTATATCTGAAGTTATATGTTTTTTTTTTCCACCACAAGATTCTAGAAGGGCAAATCTTTGATCTTATATTTTCAGCTCCTTCCCTCCAAAACCTAACCATCTCTCTCCAGCTTAGACTAGTTGTTTTACATTATAGTAACAGCTTAATAGTTTAGTAAAAGCTCCATACGTTTGTGGTATATGAATAAACAAATAGCATGGACTATATTCATTTGACCAGAAATTAATAAAACCTGTTATTAGTTAATTTTTGATAACTGTGAAACAATGTGTCAGGACATGGTAATTGACATCATGTTTCATATGAAGCAGGAAATTGATTAGATGTTTGAGTTTTCATTCAGTTTTAATCTGCCTTTGTTTATAGTGATGAGATTCCAGAAGTGAAATTATTTCTTTTCTATTTGTCTTCTCTATGCTGTCTCATAGTGGTGGTAGGAGAGAGCAATGTAATTCTTATTCCCCAGAAAGGAATTTTTGATTTCAGAGAAAAGGGGGCTACCTGGTAAAAAGCATTTCTGCCTCTCATCCATGCACTGAGAACGAGAAAGTAATTCAGGAAATTTCTGCCTCTCATCCATACACTGAGAATGATAAACTAATTCAATAATTCAGGAAACGTGTTCAGATGTAAAGTAATTGTAGTGAGGCATTTTCCATGGATATGAATTAGAAATTTGAAATTAAAATTGTAAGTAAAAATAGTTCATTAGTACTTTAAAGGGAAAAAAAGAATACTAGTTGTGTTTTACTTTGTGAAATACTATTATATGAAAATCCAAACTGCAAAACAATATAGAGATTTTATTTGCATTGAGAAATATTACTTTATAAATATCACAGCCGGGCGTGGTGGCTCATGCCTGTAATGCCAGCACTTTGGGAGGCAGAGGTGGGCAGATCACCTAAGGTCAAGGGTTCGAGACCAGCCTGGCCAAAACGGTGAAACCCCATCTCTACTAAAAATAGAAAAATTAGCCGGATGTGCTGGCACACACCTGTAATCCCAGCTATTTGGGAGGCTGAGGTAGGAGAATCACTTGAACTTGGGAGGCAGAGGTTGCAGTGAGCCGAGATCACGCCACTGCACTCCAGCCTGAGCAACAAAGTGAGACTCTGTCTCAATAAATAAATAAATAAAATGAAATAAAATAAATATCACTATGGGCTAATGAGCTCAAATATTTTTATAAGTCAGATTGAATAATCAACAAATATTTCTTGAGCATTTACTGTAAGTAATTAATAAATGAACTGCAGGAAGCACGTGCACAAGTGCGCACACACACCAAAAATTATATTTTAAGCATCACAAATCAGCTATTTTCTTTTTTATTTTTAATAGTTCATAAGCTTTATTAATATGCTTTTTAAATTTTATTTTTATTTCTTCTAAAACAAAAATGGGATACATGTGCAGAACGTGCAGGTTTGTTACATAGGTATACGTGTGCCATGGTGGTTTGCTGCACCTATTGACCCGTCGTCTAGTTCCCTCCCCTCACCCCTGCCCCCCAACAGGTCCTGGTGTGTGCTGTTCCCCTCTCTGTGTCCATGTGTTCTCAATGTTAAACTCTCACTTATGATTGAGAACATGGGGTGTTTGGTTTTCTGTTCCTGTGTTAGTTTGCTGAAGATGATGGCTTCCAGCTTCATTCATGTCCCTGCAAAGGACATGATCTCATTCCTTTTTATGGCTGCATGGTACATATGTATCATGCAGTATTCCATGGTATATATGTACCACATTTTCTTTATCCAGTCTATCATTGATGGACATTTGGGTTGGTTCCATGTCTTTGCTGTTGTAAATAGTGCTGCAATAAACATACATGTGCATGTGTCTTTATAGCAGAATGATTTATATTCCTTTGGGCATATACTCAGTAATGGGTTTTCTGGATCAAATGTTATTTCTGGTTCTAGATCCTTGAGGAATTGCCACACTGTCTTCTACAATGGCTGAACTAATTTACATTAACTCAAGATGAATCAAAGACTTAAATGTAAAACCCAAAACCATAAAAACCCTAGAAGAAAACTTAGGCAACACCATTCAGGACATTGGCATTGGCAAAAACTTCATAATATAAACACCAAAAGCAATTGCAACAAAAGCCAAAATTGACAAATGGGATCTAATCAAACTAAAGAGCTTCTGCTCAGCAAAAGAAAATATCATCAGAGTGAACAGGCAGCCTACAGAATGGGAGAAAATTTTTGCAATCTACCAATCTGACAAAGGCCTAATATCTAGAATTTACAAGGAACTTAAACATATTTACAAGAAAAAAACAAACAACCCCATCAAAAAGTGGGCAAAGGATATGAACAGACGCTTCTCAAAAGAAGACATTGATGTGGACAACAAACAGGAAAATATCTCAACATCACTTATCATCAGAGGAATGCAAATCAGAATCACAATGAGATACCATGTCATGCCAATCAGAATGGTGATTATTAAAAAGTCAGGAAGCAATAGATGCTGGCAAGACTGGGAGCTATTTTCTTTAAGTTTAGCACTGTTTTTGTTTAGTGTAGATTTTGTACAATGATAATGATAATAATAATAGCTACACCCTTTTTTTGGTCTACTATATATGCTGGGTATGTTACATATATTTTATTTAATACACAACTATCAACTCTGTAAGGTTGGAGGTAATATCTCTATTGATAACAAAAAAGAGACTTGGTGATTTAAGAATCTTATTTAAGTTTACTTGCTTAGTAAATATCAGATCCAGGTTGTTCTGGCTTTACTTGTAAACCATTGTCTCTGTCCTGTGTCATATTTTCTCTCCACAGAGCATGTTGATAGTACTACCAGAATTTTGGTAACAAAGTTATATACATACCAGTTTTAAATGGCAAAAACTGATATGTTTGGATAATTAATATCTAGATGAATAAAATTCTTTTTAAGTAAATGTAAAGAGATGAGTCTAATTGCCATAATTCTATGTTAAAAGATGATTTACATGTACATGTTTTCTAGTTTAAGCAATATATTGCAGTAATTACTTGGATGACAAACTTCATTAAATATGTTTCAAATAACTAGATGACATTTGGATAGCATATTATGTAATAAATGTCTTATTGAATTTAAGTTCCTATTTGAGCAACCAAATTTAAATTACAATCTGGCTAATGAAACAGGAAAACTGAAATTGTGACAGGCTAGTATGCAGAATGACTTGACAATAGGAAACTCTGAAAAGTTCAAGAATTTAGGGACCATTTCCAATACTATTAGTTTACAGATAAATATGTATTTTTGATGATTGGGCTTAATTAGTATTTTAGAGCTGAAAAAAAATTTAGCTATCATAGCTCAACACCTTCCTTTTTAAAAATGGAAATGTAACAATTAAATAACTTCCCAAAGTCACAGGAAAAGTGAGTATTAGGTTTATAAAGAGTTTTCTGTATTCTCAATATAAGTCATTTCCATTATTCTATATAGTCTCTTATATGCCTTATATATTTAAATAGATGGGCATCACTCATGTAATAACATTGCCTGGCACATAAAAGTATTGTTGCCTCTCTTAGTCCATTTGGGCTACTTTAACAAATTCCCACCCAATTATCCAATAACTTTTGTGATAGATATGTTTCTTAATCATTTTATCTTGAAAGCATCTATTCTGGCCCTACAAACTCCCTGTATCTGTATCTGACCCACCTGAAAAGTCAGTTCAAATTAGGTCCCCAGCTAATCACTAGACTGCTCAAAAAACAAGAGGTTCCGGTGATACGTGGTTCTCAACCCTGGCTGCGTATTTGAGCTCTTTAAATAGTGAAACCCAGAAGTCATCCTGCAGAATTTGATTTAACATAAACCAAATAATCACAACAAAACATTGGTATGTTTTATTTTAAACTCTCAGTGATTCAAATGTGAAATGAAGGTTGAGATAAATTGTAAATTGGTGAGTCTATGTGATCACACTCATATTGGTTTAGGTTTCAGTCTTGGTGATTGTTATTTTAATGGGTGATGTATTGTGACTGTTAAGGTTGGGCTCTTGTGTTCTATGGCACCAGAATCATCTGCATAGCATTTAGTATATTCAGATGCTTGCCTGGAAATACTTCCAGAGTTTTTGATTCATTAAGTTTTGTGAGAGAGCAAATGTTTTATTTTTGAAAAAGTTATTAGTAGAAGTTCATTGAAAAGAAAGGAAAGATGAAAGGAAAGAACAAGACTATATCAAACAATCTTTGTAAGAGAGTATAAAATAATGTTTCCTTCCTATATCGTGTTATTCTTTGTCCCCAGAATGACTGCTGGGCTCTAGCAGGGGTTCCAGAATTCCCTTCCAGAGTGTGTCTCCTAGAGCTAGTCATGGCACATAAAACGTGGATCGTAGCTATCAGTAGTCTTGGAGATCACTGAGCTTGGTCATGAAATAGGTCAACTACAAATCCATATATTACAAGAAAATAATGGGAACTAAAATGTAAGAGCAAGAAGGTCCAGAAATGTCAGATGTTTAATGAGAAGGCAGCAATGTGGATGCTAAGAAGGAATTCCTGGGCTTGGAAGAGTTCATGAATACAATGAATGTGTGTGTGTACGTGTGTGTGTGTGTGTGTCTAAGGCAGGCAGAAAGGCTCTTTGGAATCCAAGGGATCAAGGGCTTAGACTTAAGCAGATACTATCATTCTACCTCTAGTATACCAGCCATATCTATCCTTGTTGTCCATGATTGTTCTCCAGCTCACAATAGTGTAGTCCCACTGCAATTTATATTTCTGACTATTATTGCCCTATGGTATTGCCTGAACCTTTTAAAGTAATTATTTCCACATCTCTTGCAGTAAAAAGCAAGAGTGAAAAGAAAGGTATAGATCTCATTCATCTTTGGATATATCAAGGTACTTGGCGCACTTTGTTTCATATAATTGGTATGCAGTAAATGTTATGCACCTCTATACCTATTTCATTACCATAACTTTCAGCTTTGACTTCTGTGCCTCTCCTATCTCATACTTTCTTTCTTCCTTCCTTCCTTTCCTTTTCCTCTTTCTTTTCCTTTCTTCCTTTTCTCTTTGTTTCTTTCTTTCTCTCTCCTTCCTTCCTTCCTTCATTTCTTTCTTTCTTTCTTTCCTTCTTTCTTCTTTCTTTCTTTTTCTCTTTTTCAAAACTAAAAGGCAACCCACCCAAAACAAAATAAAACTCCACAGGTTCTTCAAAATATAATCATATTTGTCCTCCTCTGGGAAGCCATCTCTAATGTTTTGGTTCATTTCTCTTCCCCATGTACCACTGCTAGATCATGGATATGTTTTTATTGGTGAAAATATTACATTGGAATATAATTATTAAATTTATGTCAGTCTCTCACTATGTTTTTAGTTTCTTGAGGTTAAGGGCCCTGCCATTTATCACTGCATCCGCAGCACTTGATAAGTTTCCTGCAACCTGATAGAAACTCACAAGTGTGTATTGAATTCAAATAAATATATTTGTATAAAACACATCCCAACTCTGTGCCTTATTTTAAGGGATGCTTCCTTAAAATTTATGAATGAAGCTTAGAAGAAAGGTAAAAAGAAGTTTCAATATTTGGTAGAATACAACTTACCCATAGCTAAGCACAATGCTTTCCTGAGTTGTTTATGTTCATAACTGCTACATAAATAATAGGACTTTGGTTTTGCTCTTAAATCTCTGCACTAATGAGAACATGGGACAATCTTCCTATACTGTAGTTACCATGGTGATAGAACATGAAAAAACAGTTATCATTTGGCTAGGACATGAGCTAAGATGCATTTGCATGTATTATCTTTGGGTTAGGTTCTTTTTGCATTACTGAACAGGTGGCAACTGCTTTTGTGTTCCTTAGAATATGAACAGCTTCTAAAATTTTAATCTCTATTGGTGTTTCAGTTGTTCCCGGGTGACAGGCAGTTAACAGCACTATGAGTTCACTTGCAAAAGTGTGATAGATTTAAGGAAGTTATGAAGCATCTCTCAGGAGACATGGCCACTTTTCTCTGTCATTAGATAACTTTCTACTCCCAACTAGCACCATTTACCTCTTGCTTAGAATGAGTGGCCACTCATTTTCTTTCATCAAGATGATTTTCTCAAGCAGACATAGCAGTGTAAATTTACATATAAAAGAAAAATATTGCATGAATTCCAGATGAAGTTGTAAACAACAATGCCCCAAATACTTGTCTATTTGCTCTCTTAAATGCTACTTTTCTGGACCGGTTTTGGGAGAAGGTGATTTGATAATCTAGCTAAGCAGAGTAAACTCTGCCTAGAAGGGAAGACTCCTTCCTTCTCCACAGTCTCTTTGCACTGCCTCCATAGTCCACACTCAATTCCCCTTTAAAAGTGAATGGCCCCAGAAATGGAGACAAAATTAACCCTCACCCGCATTTTATACTTTTTAAAAAAAATTAGTCTGTTACACCATTTTATGAGAACTACTCTTGCTGACAAGAGAATGAAGAGCATACAATCTCATCAAATTTCCAGCATGATGAGATGAGATGGGGATACTCTGAAGAGAGGAAAACAGGTAGAGGTAGATATATGGGATTTTGACAAATTTCTCTTATCTCAAAACCCTAACAGTGGCCGTTATTCTTGTAAACAAACAATAATGTAATACTATTCATTTTAAGGTTCACTTTTTAGAAAAATATTGTTATTTACAAGCTAAGTCTCATAGGCTTCTCAAGGGGTAAGATCCCTCCAAAACATTACCATTTATAAAAGCTAAGAAATCATAAATATCTTTCATCAAATACCTAGTGCCAGTGTTTAAAATAAATTATTTTATAAATGAACAGTCATTTATTTTGCCTGTTCTGGGTACCTGACTACATCAATAAGCAATAACAATAATCAAAGGTCGTTGTTTTTGTGAATCTTAGGCA
Source organism: Pongo abelii (assembly GCF_028885655.2). NCBI lineage: Eukaryota > Metazoa > Chordata > Mammalia > Primates > Hominidae > Pongo > Pongo abelii. Next base: position 188,266,705 of record NC_085928.1, read on the forward strand.
ATAAAATATAAACTTATTTATGCACACCTATTATGTACTATAGTAGAGGCAATAATGCTGTAGAATAAAATGTCATCTTAGAACAGGGTAAGGAAGATTGGGGTAAGAAGGTGAGGTTTGATAAGAAAGTTAAAAAAGGTGAGGAAAGAAGCCAAGACAGTGTCTGGGGTAAGAGGATGCCAAGCAGAAGAAGATCAAAAGCCCTAGGATAGAGACATACCCAGCATGTTAGAAGATAGCTTGGAGACCAGTGTGGCTAGGGCAAGTGACATATGAACAAGGAGAGTAGTAGGAGAGGAGGGCAAAACTGGCTCAGGGTTGGGAAGGAGGAAGGCAGATAACATAGGTCTGTGCCAATCTTTATAATGGTCTTGCTTTTACTCTAAGAGAAACGAACGCTCTTGCAAAATTTTGAGCAGATGTGTAACATGATCTGACTTAAGTTTTATAAGATGACTAAGAAGGTAAGAGATGATGACTTCTTAGGCCAGGGCAACAACAGGATAATGAGTGCTTGAATTCTGGGTATATTTAAAAGTAGAACCAATATGATTTCCTGAAAGATCATATGCAGAAGACGAGAATACAAGAGGATTACTTTAAGGCCTGAGTGACTGGAGGGAGGTGTTGCCATTGGTTGAGATGATGAAGGCTACAAGTTTGGGGTGAAGAGAATCAGTTTTGGACTTAGGTCTGAGTTGTACACTCTACATCTAAGTGGAGATGTCAAGCAGATGCATGAATAATCAAGTCTGGAATTCAGGAAACAGGCTTGGGTTGGAAGTATATGTTTGAACCTATTTCACAAATATGGTATGTACACACACTTAGGAGTGAGGGCAGATATGGAAGAGAAGAGAGCTGAGTTCTGAGCACTCCAACATTAAATTGTTGGAAGAAAAGGAGTCATCAGTACAGGAGGCTGAGGGGTGACCAGTGAGGTAAGAGGAGAAACAGGAGTGTATGCTGTCCACAAAGCCAAGTGAAGAAAGTATATTAAGGAGAATGGACAAATAAACTATGTTAAATGCTGATTTCAAATTTGAGTAACATGAGAATTAAGAAATGATCTTGGTCTTTAGCAACATGTAGGTAATCAATGACATTATTGAGAACTCTTTTGATGGGGCAAGAAAGAAAGCCTCATTGGAGGGTTTTAAGAGAATTCCCTCTACATTTATGTCTGGTGAAGTATGCATTAAATAAATGTTACTGAAATTAAAGCAGGAGGAAAATCAACAGAGTGTTTATCTTGATGTTGTTGTTTCTCATACAACACGTATTTCTCATACATGTTGTATGAGAAATATTGCATCATAGTGGTTAAAGCCATGAGATCCAGAAAGACCCACTTCCAGGCTCCACCTGGTAATGGCTCCTCCCCTTACTGACCATGAAATAATAGTCAGATGTCCTTAAACTCTGTCCCCCGCATAGTGATGTTGCTACACCACTCCCATAAACATTAGCTATAAACAGCAGTCTATGTACTGTTTAAGTTTTTTCTTTTGTGTGCATTCATTACTATTTAAATGACAACTATTTGTATACATGATGAAACTAACGCAGTAGTATGTACGCCTGTGGATATATAATATGAAGCCAAAGGTGATCCAGAATGGAACTCTTAAGAAAGCAGAAGTCACGAAAGATTGACAGAAGGAACTGGTGCCTAAAACAGTTCAAGAGTGCATATGCATATTAAAGTGATTACATTCAGAAACCACCATATGTACATTTTTGCACAATCTTAAAAGTCTGTTTCTTAGCAGTCTGCATGTTAATTATCTGTAAGCTTAGGTTAAGCATTCAAAGGGAGGGGAGTCCTCACATCTATTCCCAACTCTAAGTCCAATATCACAGTGAAAATTGTGCTACTTGGATGTGATATCCTCAAAAGAAGAGAAAAAGTAATTTAGTAGGTTATGTACCCAAACAACGTATTAATATTTATCTCAGTCATTTTAAGTTTCAATCTCAAATATACTTTAAAATGTAAGTATTATTACAAATATCTCCTCTGCATACCTCTGCAGAAGCCTCTGACTTGATCAACATCAAGATCTCTCTGCATGAAAATGGTCCTTGAAAAGTTGCTTTGTTTTTCGTTAATAAAAATATCTCCTCCTTCCTCTGAGCAAGGCTTTGGAATGAGGGTTAATAGATCAATCCACGCCACATGGAATTTTTATTTATCCTTGCCAGTAACCCTAAGTTCAAGGCTATCCAAAGACTGCCAGACTGAGTTGGTGAATCTCTGTCAAGGAGAGATTATATGATTTTTACAGTTCAGCTGGAAAAGGAGCAAAGTTTATTATCTATCTATCCTGCTAGGTAGCAACTGTCTATAATATTCTGCTTTCTCTCTTTTTAAATCCCTCTGTGCTGTTTTGAGTGAAACAGGGAACCAATGTCCGCCATCTGACACTTCCTCGAGGTCTTTTAAGGTAATTAAACCTCTCTTTAAGCAAAATCTCTCGTCATATTACAGGGCTGGAAATTTACAGAACTGTGGCATAGACATAGATTAAAGTCATGTCTTTTGAACTTCAGCATTGCTTTTGCAGTAATAAGAGGGTGAAATTAACCGTAATTACAGTCAAAATTAGTTGCATAATGCTGTGTGCATCTCATCAGTACATTATGTTCTGAGCAGGCAAAGAGAATAGAGTTACCTGGAAATTAGGGTAGTTTTCAAGTGAGGTGTGCTAATCCTGATTCATGTGACTGTTTTGCAGTTGGTCTGGTGCTCAACTGCAGGCTCTGTGCACAATTGGAACAGAATGCTGTCTCCAGTAAATTAAGAGAGTATATAAGAGATATCTGAATTGCATATATGTTAAGGCAGGGTGGGGAAAAACATTAGGACCTTTTAAATCAAAACTTCTCATTTTACAGAGTACTGAGGCCCAGATACTGTATTCATTTGTCTATTGATTCCTGGAAAGATTCTATTTTTAGTGTCACTCAAATAATAAGAGTCCTGACAAATCTACTGCTTCTTAGAGAAGGAATCAAGAAAGCTTTCCCCTATTGTTCTAATCTACAAATCCTTGGGATTATTTTGAATCCTTGGACCTCAAGGAAGCTTTTGCATCAATCTCTAGCATAGACACCCACTATTGCAAACAGGCACCTGCAAGATCTTAATATTCTCCTCTCAATGCCAGAGAGGCAATGTGACACATGGGAGGTGAGGGACCATAGGTGTGAATCCTGCTCACCCAGACCTAGCCACCTCACCTAAAATAAATCACTGGACCTATGTAACAGTGATTTCTTAAGCAGCAAAACTTGGATAATAATACATTCCTATAAAGTTGTTGTAAGGATTAAGCAAGGTTATACAGATGAAAATACCTGGCACATAAAGAATATTAAATACAAGATTCAGAGACAGAACCTTGTGCACATGGACATATGTGTCTTGGGACTAATGTACTTGTGTTCAATTTCCAGTTCTGGACTTACTAGCAATGTAACCTTGGATTAGTTACTTTAGCATTCTGAGTCCCCAATATCCAATTTGCAAAATGGTACCGATGAGCTCTCCTTGGTAAAGATGGATTGAGTAAGGATATTTAATGTGTGTTAGGCATCTAGCAGTGTGCAGCACAAAGAAGGCACTCAGCATGTGAGTTTTTATCCACGTCTAAACCGAAGTTTACTTTAGAATGATGGCTTAGTCCTGAGCCCTCTATATGCCAATGAATTCAAAATTGCTATCTCCAGCCCAGACATTACCTTTGAATTCCCATGCCACCTACTTACTTGGCATTGCTACCAGAACCCCACACTTAACATGTCCCAAACTGAACTCCCTGAATTGAATACCAACTATCATCCATCATCCCCTACATTGTGACTGAAATTCACATCTTGTCACCATTCTTCACCAGCTGCTCATTCTCTGCCCAACATTCCCTACCCCAATTTTATGTGCCTGCTGCATCTCTTCCTTCAAGTCTGAGCTTAAGTATAGTCATGGAGAGGCTTTCTTTGTTCATGCAATCTAAGTAGATCCATGAGGCTTTTCTATTTCTTAACATCCTACATTTTACCTTTATATATGTATCACTATGTATATAATGCATGTTTATTTATTTATCTACTTGTTTATTGTCTATCTTTCTCAATACTGGAAACTCTAGTGCTTTTTTTTTTAACAGAGTGAATAAACAACTACAATTTGTGGCAAGTTGCATTTATTTGTTTATATTCTCCTACATGCATGTGATGTTATCAAAATGAGTTCAGCATAATGTTCATTCATTTGTTCATTCATTCAAGAAATGTTCTGACATGTCCTGTGCCCTGAGGTAGGGCAAAAGATAAACTAAAATAAATGTGACACATTTCCTACCATTGATGTGCTTGCTTTCTTGATGGCAAGATAGATGAACAAATGAAACCCAACATAGAGTAATTAATGCTTTAATAGTGCTATAGGAAAAGTCATCAGAGGGACAACATAATTCAGCTAAAGAGTTTCAGAAACAAGGCATCATAACATGGGTGATATATTAGCTGGGACTTGGAGAAAGTTGACCTATTGGAGAACAGACTTCTTCCAGAGGATGAGTTGGCAGAACATGATCATACTTGATTAATGGCTACTAGAAAATAATGAATCACATGTCTAATTTCTACATTAGAAAAATAAATTAATGGCAAGTAGATTTATTTTTATGTAAGGAATATTATACAATAAGAGATAGTCATCATATTTTACATTTTCCTTTTGCATATAAACACTTCCTCTAAGACAGTCTGAAATCTTCATATCTTCTCTTCCTTTCTTATATATTTATTGGTACCTCTTTTCCGGTGAAGGGTCCTTTGCTTCTGAACATTCTTTCCTTACCGAGCTTATTTACTTGGATGAATGTTGAAAGAATATTTATTACTCTCTCAGGTAACATTCCATGAGTAATTTGCAGTGAATATTCTGTTTGGTTGTTAGGCACTTTGTAGGCGTGAGTGACAATACTTTTATGCAGTATATGGTTGGCATATTGTACATCCCCTAATTCATTTAATGGAAATATCAGTCAAAATATAAGGATAAAATTAAAACCTGATAAAAAGCTTCAAAGCCACAAAAAATTCTTAGAGCAACTGGAGGACCCAAAGCATTAAAAACTTTTGGGCACTAAATCAGAGACTGGATTTTCTTTCTTTTTGTTTTTGCCTTGGCAATTTATTTGGCTCTATGCACCAAAAGACAAGCCTTAAAGATAACAAGGCTTTTATGCACTATCACTGAAAAATTTCGGCTTATCCTTTAAGTGATTTTTCTTTTATGCAACCATACCCATATTTACCCAAGAATTTTAAGAAGCCATTTAACAAGCAGAGATTGAGAAAATGATTATCAAGTCTGGACTCAGGAGAAAAAGTACTTCAGCCTGGGTAAACATTTTTGTGGTGGAGAAAAACAAGGCATTAAAGTGTGGAGGCGATTAATGTTTCTGTTTTGAACTTCATGTTGTAAGACTCTCCAAACTCCATGTGGGTGGAAAAATCTGAGGTTCAGGCTGAAACAGGAACTGTAATTCTCTGAAATTCTGCACAAGAACATTTTGTTTTTCATTTGAGAATTTGGTAAACACGTTTGCCCCTGCAATAAACAGAGACTGTGACAGTACTCTGCAGGAATTATACTGCAGATGTTTGAAAACATGAACCTTCAAAAGCATACGTAAATTACATGCTCTCAAGAACTAATATTCCTATGCTACTTAGAATCATATCTTGCTTCGTATTTTAATCTTCTACCCTATTGCAAGGGACAGGTGACTTTTTATATTTACCTCAGAAAGAAATAGAAACAGGTAAAGACAATAAGCTAAGTTTTAGATTTGAAATCACCACCGAGAAATTGTCCCCTAGAAGCCAACTAAATATCCTAAAGTTGTTTTCCTAGTCAACATATCATTTCTTTTGTGTATTTATTCTGCCATATAACATGTTTGCTCAAAAATAAGATGCAAAAAAATTAGCTACTGTACATTGAATGACATAGTTTGCCAAGCAATGTCTTTGGCATCTTGTATACATTAACTGAATCCTCACTATAACTTTATGATATAGATGACAATGAAGGTTCACAAGTTGAAGCAGTAGGGATATAATGCTATTTCATGAAAATTCGCTGAACTTTAATGAAGGCCCTTTAAATTTATACTTGAAATAAATATTATATGAAGTACAGAAGCTCCTATGAAACAAAATATAAAAAGAACTTTGTCACTAAAAACATCACAACATTTGGGATGAGTAAATTATACTTGAACACCTTGCTTTGATATATAAAATAATACTAATAAATTTAATAATAGATAATTATCAATTTTCTATTGGTAATTACCCTCTCAAAATGCCTGAGCTGTGAATTCTTACTTTGGTACGTAAAAATCCCCTGTGATGTTCTTCTTCTTCTTTTTTTTTTTTTTTTTTTTTGAGATGTAGTCTCACTCTGTCACCTAGGCTGGAGTGCAGTGGCGTCATCTTGGCTGACTGCAACCTCTGCCTCCCAGGTTCAAGCAGTTCTCCCACCTCAGCCTCCCCAACAGCTGGGATTACAGGCATGTGCCACCATACCCAGCTAATTTTTGTATTTTTAGTAGAGATGGAGTTTCACCATGTTGGCCACACTGGTCTGAAACTCCTGACCTCACGTGATCTGCCCGCCTCAGCCTCGCAAAGTACTGGTATTACAGGTGTGAGCTACAGCATGTGAATGATCTTCATTTTATCTAAACACCTTGTAATGGCAACATGAAATAGCATAGGATGTGTTTTTGGTGGCTGCTTATATGTAATACAGAGTTTTCATGAACTATTTAGTACTTGTCAACAATCTGACAGACATAACACATCAGACAGTATATGAAGTAGAAATTGAGTATTATTTCATCACTTTTATGAGATTGCAGAATTTTATCTGCATTGTTGAAAAAAAGAGAAATATGTAAGACTAGAACAGGGGCCAGCAATCTTTTTCTGTAAAATGCCAGATAGCTATTACAGGCTTCACAGGCCATACAATCTTGCTAACTCCCACTCAACTCCACTGTTGTAGTATTAGAAAAGCAGCAGAGACAAGATGTGAACTAATAGGTGTGACTGTATTTTAACAAAATTTTACTTACGTATATACTACAGGCAATGTTTGGCAGGCAGGTCATAGTTTGCCAACTTCTGTGATACAATATGACTCCTTATCTCCATACTATTAAATCTGAGGTTAATGAATGACTCAGTTAAGTAATACTCAGGAGAATTACAAATGATTTATTATTAGACTGTGCTTTTCTGGAGGCCTAGTCTCAACAACCCGGAAGGAAATACAATGTTCCCTTACCTTCTGCTCATTCGTACTTTCCTCTGGATCCCACCTAGGCAGCTCCTCTCCAGAACCATGGCTAAAACAGCATTCAAAGAGGCACTCCAGTGTGGGAGACAGAGTAAGACTACATCTAAACAAAAAAACAAACAAGCAAGCGAAAAAAGGACATTCCTAGCCTATACCTGCAAAAACAGTGATACAACTCTATACTTTACCCACACTTGCTCACATACCCAATTTACAGATCTAGAGATCTGCATTGAGTTTTAGAATCCTACCAATTTGCAAACTATTTTACTCTACTTGCCTCCACATGTGTATTTTCCTCTGGTGTATTTTGTTTTATTTTTTAAATGTCAATCTTCTCAAATATTACCATCCCATTTGTCTTGGCTCTCCCTAACATAGTATGTTGCCAACACAAACTTTTATAGAATTTAACTGAATGTAAAAGAAAAAAAGATTAATAAATTTCAAGTCTTTCCATCTAATATCGTGTATGAGGAGTAAGGTTTTTTATTAGCTCTTTCTACAGACATCACTACAGAAGCACTATATGTGAGATCTATCGCCATTTATATGGGATATAAAAATATAAAACTCAGGGCTATCTTCAAAAGGTTTATAGATTAAACAAGTGACATCATAAGATGGAATAATAAGAGTTTTCAGTACTTTATCCCTCACAGAAACGTCAATTTGAACAACCAGCTATGCTTAAAAGCGTCTTTACAAGAGCTAAGGTACCCAAAGGAGAAATTATGGCACCTAGGTGTAGCACAGAACTATGAAAAGACACATTGAAGCGGGTAGAAAGAATAGTTTTATATTATCTGTATTATTCCTTCCCCAACCCCACACACTGCAGTATAATGAGAGACACCATTGCATGGGGAAAGGAGAAATGAGCACTTAACTTTGCTGCAGACCCCAGCACCAGAACTGTTCCAGTGAATCCAGCACAAGGCTGAACTCTGGTCCCAGTATCTATGCGTGCTTCTGTGGACACAGACTTCAAGCCCACCCAGATGCCAGGACAGCCCTCACAGCACCTGGTTCCAGATCCAGCCCTGTGGACTCAGGCCCAAGGCCCACCTCAATGACATGATATCCTTCATGGACCCTGGTGCTAGCTTAACTCATGTCAATTAGATGCCAGGTCTACCCTAGTGGGCCTAGGCTCCAGACATACCCTCTGGATCCTAGGAATTATACCACCCCCTGTGGACACAGGTACCAGGCCCAGTTGTCTGCTGATCCAGGTACCAGGCCAGTCTTCCCAAGGAATGTAGCAACAAAACCACCCATAGACTCTGCAAGTTAGTCTGCCCAAAATCTCTGAATGAGCTTACTGGTGTAGGGCTTTCCCTGCCCAAGCCATTCTGTAAAGACTGGAAGAGGTACCTGTTTTTTCAAATACGTAGTCACCATTGCAAGACCATAAATACTAGGAATAATCAGGGAAACATAATACCACCAAAGAAACAAAATAAAACACCAGTAATCAACCTCAGGAAAGTGGAGTTCTACAAACTTCCTGACAAGGAATTAACAATATTATCTTAAAGAAGCTCAGTGAGCTAAAAATGAACAAAGATGCACAACTAAATGAAAACAGGAAAACAATACATGCACAAAATTAGAAGTTCAACAAAGAGATAGAAAGCACATGAAAGACTAACAAAAATTATGGAGCTGAAGAACACAATGACTGAGCTAAAAAATTATAAACAGAGTTTCAACAGCAGACTTGAGAAAGCAGAAGAAAGAATCAGTGAGCTCTAAGACAGGTCGTTTGGGAGTACCCAATCAGAGGAACAAGAAGAAACACAAATGAAAAAGAATGGAGAAAACCTGTAATGGGACACCATCAAGAAAACCAATATTCACATCATGGAAATCTCAGAAGAAGCTGATATTTCAGCTAATATTTCAGATTCTTCTGAGAGGGGGCTAAGGAGGGGGCTAAAAGCTTACTTAAAGAAATAATGATAGGAAACATTACAGATCAGGAGACGAAAATGAACATCTGGAGAGAAACCTGATGAACCCAGGATAGACTAAAAATAAAGAGATTTTAACCGAGACACGTAATCAAATTCTAAAAAGACAGAGAGAATATTAGCAGCAGCAAGAAACGAGTGCCTTATCACATAAAAGGGAACCTTAACAATACTATCAGTGAATTTCTAAGCAGAAACCTTGCAGTCCAGTAAAAACCAGGATACTACGTTTAAAGTACTAAAGAAAACAGTGTCAACCAAGAATGCTATACTTAATGAAGCTATTCTTCAGAAATGAAGGAAAGAGAAAGACCTTCACAGGCAAACAAAGGTTGAGGGAATTCAACATCACTAGGCCTGACTTACAAGAAATGTTAAAGGAAATTAAAGTTAAAATAAAATGATGCTTACTAACCACATAAAAACATATGAAAGTAAAAAATTACCTGTAAAAATAAGAATATAGTCAAATTTGAAATATAGTCAAATATTCCAAATTCTAAAATTAGAATATTCCAAATTCTAATATTATAGTGGTGGTATATAAATCAATTTAATATAAAAGTTAAAATGTAAAAGTATTAAAAAATCATATCTATGATACTTTTTAACAGATATGCAATATAAAGAGATGTAAATTGTGACATCAATGACCTGAAATTGAGGAGAGAAGTTAAGATGTAAAGTTCTTGTATTTGGTCAAAGTTAAGTTGTTATTCGCTTAAAATTGACTGCTATAACTGTAAGATATTCATGTAAGCCTCATAGTAACCACAAAGAAAAAAACCTGTAGTCAATATGTAAAAGATAAAGAATCAAAACATACCACTACAAACAAAATCCTCAAATCACACACACACACACACACACACACACACACAGAGAGCAAAGGAAGAAACAAAGGCTCTATAAAACAATAGGAAAACGATGAAATGGCAATAATAAATCCTAATCTATTAATAATTACTTTAAACATAAATGGATCAAATTATCCAATCAAAAGACAGAGTAACTGAATGGATTAAAAAATAGCAACAGCAACTAATGCCCAGCTATATACTCCCTATAGGAGATACACTTTAGTTTTGAGGACACAAGTGAAAAGATGAGAAGACATTCTATATAAATGATAATCAAAAGAGAATAGAAGTGTTTATAGTTATAACAGACAAAATAGAAATTAAGTAAAAAACTGTCACAAGAAAAAATAAATCATTATATAATAAAAGAGGTCAATACTTCAAGAGGATATAAATATATACATATGTATGCATTCATCATCAATGCATCTAAATAAATAAAGCAAACGTTAGCAGAAATTAAAGGAGAAATAGACAGCAATACCCTAATAGTAGAGGATTTCAATACCCCACTTCAAACAATGAATAGATCATTTAGAAAGAAAATTATTAGAGAAGAGAAGACTTGAACAATATTATAGATTAACTGGACCTAACAGATGTGTAAAGAACATTCCATCCAACTGCAGCAGAACACACATTATTTTTATGTGCACGTGGAACATTCTCTGGGATAGATAATATGTTAGGACACAAAATGCATCTTAATAAATTTAAGAAGATTGAAATCGTATCAAGTATGTTTTCTGACTACAATAGTGTAAAAGAAATCAATAATGGATGAAAATTGGAAAACTCATAAATATGTACAAATTAAACAATACATCCCTGCACATATGTGTTGTATTTGCACATATTTATGAGTTTCCCAATTCTAGCAAATATTTAAAGAAGAATTAATATCAATGCTTTTCAAACTGTTCTAAGAAACTGAAGAGGAGAGGGCACTTCTAAACATATGTTACATTGCCAGCATTATCCTGACACCAAGGCCAGAAGAGGATGCTATAAGAAAAGAAAATTAAAGGCCAGTATTACTGATGTATACATAGGCAAAAATCCTCAACAAAATAGTGGCAAAACAAACTCAACAACATGCCAAAATTCTCTTACATCATGATCCAGTGAGATTTACGCTTGAATTACAAATATGTCTAGACATACACAAATCAATAAATGTGGCATACATTAACAGAATGTTAATTATTTTAATGCATCACATTAACAAAATGTAGCATAAAATTATATGATTATTTCAATAGATGCAGAGAAAGCATTTAACAAAATTTAAAATTCTTTTATAATAAAAACTATCCATAAGTTAGGTATAGAAGGAAGAACCTCAACATAATAAAAAATTAGACTTTGAGAAAACCTTTAAAATTTTGGGCATGAAAGGGAAGTATCAGAGTAGAAAGGTAAACTAGAAAATGGGGAAAAATTCTAAATCATATATTTAATATGGGATTAATATCCAGAATACCTAAATAACTTTTAAACTCAGCACAGAAAAATGAACATCCTGATTAAAAAATGAAGAAAGGACTTGTTCAGATATTTCAGAACAGACATTTCTCCAAAGAAGATATACAAATGGGCAAGAAGCACAACAGAAGATGCTCAACATTCTTAATCATTAGGGAAATGGAAATCAAAACTACAATGAGATACCACCCCACACACCCATTAGAATGACTACTATCAAAAGAGCAGAAAGTAACAAGTGTTGGTGACAGTGCAAATAAATTGAAACTCTTGTGCACTGTTGGTAGAAATACAAAATGGTAACACTGCTGTGGAAAACAATATGGTTATTCCTCAAAAAAATAAAAATAGAATTACCATATGATGCAGCAATTCCACTTCTGGGTATACACGCCCAAAATAATCGAATTCAGTCTCCAAGAGATATATGTACATCTATGTTCCTAGCAGCATTATTCACAATAACTAAAATGTGGAAGCAACCCAAGTGTCCATAAACATGTGAATGGATAAGCCAAATGTGGTATATACTCACGATGGAATATTACTAAGCTTTAAAAAGGAAGAAAATATTGACACGTTACAACATGGATGAACCTTGACAACAATGTGCTAAGTGAAATGTCAGTTACAAAGAGGCAAATACTGTATGATTGTACTTATAGGAAGTACTTAGAGTAATCAAAATCATACAGACAGAAGTAGAAGGATTGTTGCCAAGGGCTAGGGAGAGGGAAGAATGGAGAGTTATTGTTTACTGGGTATAGAGTTTCACTTTTACCAGATGAAAAGTGTTGTGGAGACAGACGATGGTGATGGTGATGGCTGCACAACAATACGAGTGTATTTAATGCCACCAAACTGACATTTGAAAATGGTTAAATTGATAAATTTATGTTATATGTATTTTGCCACAATAAAAAAATTGTGAAAATTGTGTACAACATTCTTAATCGAGGTCATAATATCAGTATGCTGATTACAAATTTCAAACAAAAACAAAGTTTTTGGACACTCTATTGAAATTACACATTAGAAATAAACAACAACAGAAACCTAGCTATGTATGAATTGGAAGAGCATCTGAGAATGGCTCTTTCTTGTTAGTCTGCTGCTTTATATATTAAAAAAGGATGCAGCAGTTGCCATGGCAAACTTCTGGCTCTGCTGAATGCTAGAACCTGGTATATAAGCCTAGGATTTGATGAAGCTATGTAATTTTGAAATGAACAGGCGTATTTCAGTCATTCACCTAATGTAGGTTTGAGTTCTCAAAAGAGGATATATTTGAGTTCAAGAAACACTAAATATCCTTGAAATTACAGACAATTTTTAATATCAGGAATCTAGAATTCTAACATTTTTAGAGCATATAAATTATTGAGCAAGAAGTTAAAGAAATTATCTATGTCTTTTTTCCAGAGGCTGATTTTGTAACAAAATCTATCATTCCATTAATAAAAATGTAATGTTTTCTCTGCATTTTCATCATAGATTATAAAATATAGTTTCAAATCTCATTCAGTAACATGAGGTACATTGCACATATCTACAGCTATCCAACTGGGATAACTTTCTAAGTTCTTTGGTCATTGGAATTCATTTGTATTCATCGCAATATTCTGTAGTATAATAAATGCATGGTATTCATGTTAATGACATATACTCCATAAAAGTTTTAATTGTCATTCTGCATTAATTAAGCCTGAATTAATGAATGCTTTCAAAGTTTTGCAACAGTTGAATCACCAGTTCCCATCAAGCATGACTGAAGCAGAATTAGCTCATTCTGAATGCTGAAGCCATCTACACACACACACACACACACACACAAAATCAAGAAGAGAGATACACAGAATTTCAGTCAATTATAATATTGAATAAGCAGAGTTTATTGGCAGAAATGCCAAATTCCAGGTAAAATTTAAATTTAAGATCAATTTCTGGATTAATTTTGCTCCAAAATTTGTTTCAAGTAGACTGAATTTTTTCTTTCATAATTTTTATCATTCTTTTAAAAGTTTTGAACATTGTTATGTGAAACTTACCTACATGACACCATGTTGGAAGTGGTGTCTGCATTCAGAGCTAAATTTCTGAGTGGTTTAGAGGTGGTGGGTGGATGGGATCTGGGGTGAACCTACAATGTAATGCCAATTCTCTTCCCCCATGTAATTCCAGAGCTAATCCTTAAAGGGAAACATAATCCATCTCCCACCCTCGTTAGGAAAGTATCAAAATAGAAATGTAAAGAGGTTCAGTGAATCATCCAAGTTGCCAAAGGTAGAACGAGGAAGCAGATGTAAAGTTTCTGATTCTAAATTTAATCTCTTTCTTCTCACTGGATAGGTAATGAGGTCTTTGAATAACATAGAAGGAACAATAGAATTGAAAGCATCTACACATCCTACTATCTATACTGACGTGACTTCGGTATTCCACTGTCCTCACCAACAAAACCTTAATATTTCAGGAAGCTCTTTCCAGGAAAATAAATGTAATAAATTACTTTATTGCTTTTTGCAGGAACTTAAAGTCTTCAATCGAAAGTATCAAACAACAGTTTACACTCTGAGATTCTGTGAATCCTTACATCAAAATCTTCCTCTTTCTATGTTTACCGGTTCTACACTACTAATCATGATCTTTATGCAATCATGCCTTCCCCATACCCGAATTCCACATTGAAAGACCAGTCTTTCAGGAAACTTCAGAATCTCAATAAACATCCCAAAGTCATTCTTCCACTCTCTAAGATGTCACTAAGATTGTTGGAGTAATGCTCTCTCTTATCACCACAAGCAATTAACAGCTTTGACATATTAGAATTGTTACTTTATTGATATTTTGGGGAGACAGCTTTTGAGAGATAGGAGAAGTTTGATTGGATTGAAGCAGAATGAAATATGAGTTTGAGTTCCAGGTGGATAGAAGTGGCTTTTGCCTTTTACTAGTATCTCAGAAGTCATCCTTTCTTGGAGCTTCCTCTAATTCTCTGTTAAAAATCTGAATTTAATATCGGTGGGATCAGAGAAACCTGTGAAAACTTCATCATATCACTTTGCAAAGAATCTATATACTACATGTGGCATTTATGAAGCATACAAATAAAACGTTATTACTCCTACCCAAGTACTGAACTGGAAGATCACCATTAGCATTGAAGTTACCTGCAGCCTCCAGCCCCAACTCGTCCTACTGCCTCTCCCCACCCCTAGAGATGACACTGTCCTGTTTTGCAACTCGAAGATATTTTTTTCAAAATAAACATTAAAATAATTTGAGCACATCTGTATGTCCGACTATAAAATATGCTTTTAAATTAATTTTTAGTTTTCAGAAAAAGAAATCGTCTTTTTCTCTAACTTTCCTTTAATACTGAATATAATGTTTCTGAGATTTACCTCTGTCATGGGTAGCTATTGAACTTTCATTTTTACTGTTGTTTTCAAAACGTTTTTCACACATTTTGTAGGGTTGGAAAAAAATTATATTAAGTTTGAGGTGATTGCCTTGAAAAGAAATTCTTATTAGGGAAAAATGTCCTCTCTCTTTTTTTTTAATGTAGACACCTTGATAGAACTTTATTGATTGTGAAAGAGATGCCCCTGTGATATTATAATGTAAATATTGGTTTTTGTCCACAGTTCCTGGCTCATAACTCCCATGGCCCTTGTCACACTCTTCTGTTATAATATTGGGTCCCTTTAGCCTCAGACGCAGGCCTCAGAAAAGAGAATCTCTCTCTCTGACCTTCTTATGCCTTCCTTTCACCTGCTACTTTTCTCCCAAAGGCAGAACATTAATTTTCTCCAAGATGCCTTTCTATCTTGGAGCTGGCTGTGACCTACCTTGTCTGATTGTGGGGTTGTAAGAGCCTCATTTCAGGAGGGGTCCTGCTCCGTACCCTGAAGGAAGGAATGCTGCACGGAAAGGCCAAGAAAAACCTGAATAGACAGGCCTTGCTTGGTTTCCCCACTCAGCCTGTTACGTTAGATCACATGCCCTTTGTCCAATCACAATTCTCAATCATGCCTGTCCAGCGAAATCCCCATAAAAGGCCCAAGAGGACAGAGTTTAGAGAGCTTCCATACAGCTGAACATGTGGAGGTTCCTGGAGGGTGGTGCACCCCTGGAGGGCATTGAACCTCCACGTCCCTTCCCATACCTCACCATATGCGTCTCTTTAACTGTATTCTTTGTGACATCTTTTACAATGAACTGGCAAATGTAAGTAAGTGTTTCTTTGAGTTTTGTGAGCTGCTCTGTCAAATTAATGAAATGTATGAAGAGGGTCGTGAGATCCCATATTTATGGCCCATTGGTAAGAAGCACAGGCTAAACAACCTGGAGCTTGTGATGGGCAGTCTGGTGGGACTGAGCCCTCAACCTGCGGGATCCAATGTTGTCTCAAAGTAGATAGTGTCAGAATTGAATTGGAGGACACCCAACTGGTATCCACTGCAGAATTGCTTGCTTGCTTGTTAGCGGGGGAAAATCCTCATACATTCAGTCACAGAAGTCTTTTATGTTGATTGTTGATGTGTGATAGCAGAGAAAAAAGTTTGCAGTTTTAGCGATTCAGATCCCTGGTGCAAGGTCAGGAGAGGGAAAACAGGAAAAGGAGCTCCATTTCTCTTCTTGTACTATGATAAGAGAAGTGGTGGTTGTGGGCTGACTGCTAGAAAGAGAAAGAAAGTACCATGGGCCAGAGGAGGTCCCTGACTGTGGGCTAGCAGACTATGACCTATGGAGAAAGACACCAATGAGAAATGCCTGCAAAGCACCACTGTCTCACTGTGTCCACTTCTGGCTCTCTAGTTACACTCCATTATCCCTAACTCTTGTGTAAAAATGTCTATTACTAGCAAGATTTTGTGTTTGTGGGCTTCAGGATATGAAATAAAAGGGGCAGTAACCATCCCTAGGACAAAGATGTGTGGAGACAACACAGCAGCTGCAGGAGGGAAGATGATGTTATAGAATACAGAATTTAACACTAAGAAAGAATTTAGAGTAAGTGCTATTCAGGAGTAAGAAACAGCCACGGAATTGCTAAAAAATGGGAGACAGGAGCATCATTGAACATCCTACAGTGTGTGGAATAAGGGCCAAAGCCATTTTATCTAGAGATTGAAAGAAAGTGGGAGACTTCAAAAGGCTAGAAAACTAAGGACTGGCAATTACACACTGAATTATAATTACTGGGTTTTCCATTTCCCCAAAGAAACTCGAAGAATTGGTTTATATTTTCTCTCTCCTTAAGTCTATGTATTTATATTTCATGAATAAATAAGAGAAACAAATAAATAACTTTTGGAACAGAAGCAAAGACTTCAGAAAGACCAAAGTGGAAGATACAGATATGGAAGTCATCTATTATATGTAGGATTTTAAATGGAGATGCAGATAAAAGAGAAAAGTTCATATAAAAAGAAGAGAAAGGATGTTTTCAAGTTGGAGAACAATCCTATTAGGATTAGAAAGTGAAAAAGCCCTTGTTCTGTGTATTAGTCCATTTTCACACTGCTAATGAAGACACACCCAAGACTGGGCAATTTACAAAAGAAAGGTTTCTTGAACTTACAGTTCCACGTGGCTGGGAGGCCTCACAATCACAGTGGAAGGCAAGGAGGAGCCAGTCACATCTTACATGGATGGCAGCAGCCAACGAGAGAGAGAATGACAGCCAAGCGAAATGGGTTTCCCCTTATCAAACCAACAGATCTCGTGAAACTTATTCACCACCACAAAAACAGGATGGGGGAAACCGTCCCCATGATTTAATTATCTCCCACTTGGTCCTTCCCACAACACATGGGAATTATAGGAGTACAATAATTCGAGATGAGATTTGGGTAGGAACACAGAGCCAAACCATATCACTCTGTAACACATATACGAAATCTACCAGCTCTACTGATTTCACTATTCTGGTGACACTTGCCCTACCCCTGACTTGTGGAGTCTATTTGCAAGAGTTACTCTCTACTAAACAGATTTTCTTGGTTTCTGTGGTAACACAGGGAAGAAATATCTGCAACTAGGTGGAGTCACTAACTGTCTATTCATGGTGCCTCGATGTGACTGAGACTGCAGGTGACCAGTTCCAAATATAGTTTGAGTTGTCTTGAAGAATTCTGATTTCATTTTTGTTCTTATGCCTGCCATCTCCAAGTCTACTAACTTTGATTCCTGAAAGAATATTTAAGATCCAATCTCCTTGATCATTCTACCTGGCCAATGTACAATTCCAAGTGGAATATTCAAAATTGAAAACACTGTAGAGGAATAAGTATGCATTATGAAGAATAAAATATCTTTCTTAATCTCTGAAGAAACAAATAATGATCTCCTAAAGGATGAAACAATAGCAATGTTCTCTAGAATGGAGTAAGTTTAAAACTTACCTTCAAACTTGGTAAAGAGAAAATCCGGGGCCTTGCTCTTTAGGTGTGGTCTGTGGGCCCACAGCACAGGCATCAGCTGGGAGCTTGCTAGAAGTACAGACTCCCAGACCTTGCCCCAGACTTACTGAATCAGAATCTTTATGCAATTCTTGGGTTATTAATATGCACACAAATTTTAAGGAGCATTGTGCCAGAGTACTGAAGAAAATCCCCAGAGCCTACCTTGGCAATAGTGAAGATCTATGGAAAGTCAAAGGCAAAGGTGGATCCTCTCACCCTCTCCCACCCCTTCACCACCAGAGCAGTTTGGCTTTAGTCTGTGTCTTTTATGTATTGAGGTCCCATATCAAACTTTAAAAATATAACCTATTGCTTACAGAATGTTTAAAAATCATCCTTCAATGTAGTGAGCAGAATTATCTTTAGTCCAAAAGTAACTAAAATATTTCCCAACCTGTAGGCTAGGGCTGCTGGTGGATAGACTCACCCACACCACCCACACCTGCTTTGTCTGGAGCCTCAATTCTTAACATCTTACAGTATTTTAAAAATACTTGTAGATGCCATTAAAATAATGAAACATACTCACTTAAAAGTGGAAATTAAACAAAGAAGGACAGGGATATCTAATAAAAGCTTGATAGTGCTCAGCAAATGGAGAAAGAGAGAAGGAAGAATAGCAACTGAAATCTAAATCATAGAAACTGGAAGAAGAGTGGTTTTCAACCAGCAGATGGTCAGCAGTGGCAAATATTCAGAGAAGAGAAGCAGAAAAAAATGGTTTAGGAGATACTAAAATGTAACTTCTATGCACAGTTTTCAGTTGTTGATTTATTTGTCTGTCACAGGAAGCAGAATACAGTGGGTTATGTCATTTTATAACCATAATAATGTTCTGAGCCATACCAGCTGCCTTGGCCTGTTGCTGTGACCTCAAACGCAACAGATGAGGACTGAGAAAGGAACATTGGATTTGGCAATTAGGTGGTTATTAGAAACCGCAGAGAGAGCAGCTTAAATGAATAATAAAGATGAACTCCAAACTGCCTGGGGGTGAGAAAGGGAAGCTAGCACAAAGGCAAATTTAGATACTTTTTCACTCTAACAAAAATTTTGCTAAGAGGAAACAAAAAGTAGTTTGAATAGATACCAGATTTAGGGATAATTTTTTTAGATGCTGGAAAGATAAACAAGTTTGTATATTGAGGGAAACAAAAACAATAGAGAAAAGGATTGAAGAGGGAAAAAATAAAAGGGATGGAACTAGTTCTTATGAGAGACTCACTGGCATAGGTGGAAAATGGAATTATTTCTGCTCTACTCTTTTTATGACAACTATTTTATTATGAAAATGCTTAAATATATAGTGAAGTTGAAAAAATGTTTCAGTGAACACCTATATATGCACCACTATATTCTACCATGAAGATTTAACTCTATTTGATCTATCATATGTCTATTTACTATTCAACCCTTCCATTAATCCACTTATTTTTGATGCATTCTGATGTAAATTGCTTTCCACTAAAAACTTTGTTATGAATTTCATTAATAGAAGTTTAATATTTATTTGGCTATGTAGCAATGTGGGGTGTGGTAATATCTCATTGTGCTAATAGTGTTGGGTTTTGTTTTACATTTTGGTATTAGAAGGTAATCATCCATGTCACCATATTACAGCCCTTTTGACAGATTACAATTGTTAGTTTATATTTGTCACCTCACCTAGAATGAACTCCTTACAGACAAGGCCACGTTGTATCATTCAAAAGAATTTTTTTAGGTCAAATTTATATACAATGAAATACAAATTTCACATGTACATTAAATGAGTTTCAACAAATGTGCATGTTTACATAGCCCAAATTCCTATCAAGATTAGAACCTTCCCACCACTCCAGGAAGTTTCTTCATATCTATTCTCAGCCAATCCCACCACACACCCCGAGTCACCCAGTGTTCTGATGTTTTTCCATGTAGATTATATTTTCCTGTTCTAGAACTTTATATAAATGGATTAGTGCAGTATGGATTCATTTGTACAAGGCTTTCTTCACACATCAAAATGTTTTCAGGGGACATTCATACTGCTGGGTGTAGCAATAGCACATTGCTCTTTATTGCTGAGTAGTAATTCATTGTTTAGCCATTCTCAAATAAGAGACTTCTAGTGTACCCAAAGCGGCTTTGAACACTCTTGTACAAGTCTTTTTAGGAATATGTTTTTTCGCGTATCTTGAGTAAATACTTTGAAGCAGAATTACTGGGAGTTATAGTAGTTGTATATAAAAAGAAACAGACATACCTTTTTCCAAAATACGTGTACCATTTTACCTTCCCATCAATAATGTATGAGAGTTCTTCTTCCTCCAAATCCCCTCCAACATGTATTACTTTTGGCCTTGCCATGCTGCTGGGGGTGTAGTAATATTCTCACTGTGCCAATAACGTTGGGGTTTTATTTCACATTTCGGTATTAGACGGTAATCTTCCATAGCACTCATGTTATAGCTCTTTTAACAGAAGATTGTAATTGTTCTTGTTTGTCACCTCACCTAGAATGAACTCCTTACAGACAAGGCCGTGTTGTATTATTCTTTATTTTTTTGCTAGTATTTAGCCCAGTGACTGTGTTCAATAAATGCTTGTTTAATTTAATTGAATCAAACATGTTCCTGCTGGCAGTTCTAGCAGCGGAGAAGTCAGCATGGAAGCATCTCCCTCCCCCTTCTTGTCTGTTTTTAGAGGATCAGTTTGCCAGTGGCAGTATGAATACAGAAAAGAATGACAGTCCCACAGTAGGAAAAACAGCATGGTATGTTCCAACTGAAAGCAGATATAAGCTGGGAGTTGACTCTTCCTAATATTTAGATACATATTTCAGAGTAAAACTTGACTCTGAGATAAACATTTCAGGTGGGTTTTTATCAATTATATTTCAGCCATCTGGATTTTTGCTAACAGATACCACAGACAACTACAATGTGGATAATAATCAGAAAGTAAAGCACAACTTCCAGGGAATAACAAAGCGTATTTTATTTCCTTGAAAAC
Source organism: Pongo abelii (assembly GCF_028885655.2). Classification (NCBI taxonomy): domain Eukaryota; kingdom Metazoa; phylum Chordata; class Mammalia; order Primates; family Hominidae; genus Pongo; species Pongo abelii. The sequence continues at coordinate 188,287,868 of NC_085928.1, forward strand.
AGCACAAAGCTGAAGGCTAAAGGCTGTTTTATTTGTATGTAGTAATCCACAAGAAATGTGATAAAATCTTTGAAGCATATTATGTTCTTGTGATATACCAAAAGAAAAAAAAAGAAAAGAAAATCAAACAAAGCAGCAACACAGCTTTGGCTTAGAAACATCTGAAAATAGTCATATACAATGGCTCTGAGTTTATTCATATAAGATTGAAACATTATTTGTCAATTTACTTCCAAGAGTACATGGATGGAAAGCAAACTTTACAAAAAACTATAAAGATGAGAAATGCAAATGATTTGTGAAATTATGACAAATCAAGAAATTCTTTTGTTGTAACAAGGAAATAGATGATATGTTAGAAACATTTTCAAAGAGAAAGTTATTATTTGCATTATCCCTAAGTACTTCTGGTCCACAGTATTTTTCAAACATTTATGAAATATTAATATATAACCAGGTACCAGGTACCAAGATCTGATATATGCCATTCAGAATATGATATCTGAGAATGAAGCGATTCTACCTGTTAGAATTCTTTTCACATTTCTTCTCATTCCTTTGCTAAGATTTGAAAGATAGTACTCTATTCAGGAGAAGGGAAAAGTGGATTATGAAAATACATTGAATGCCTTCTATGGCAGGCTCTACTAGTTGTCCACAAAATGTTTTCCTTTCTGGAATGGCTCTAGGCCATTGGTGAGACACGGGTATATTTTGTAACCCTCCTTGCATTGAAGAATAACCACATATTGATTCTCAGGAGAAAAGTGTGAACAAAAGTGATGCAGACTACCTTCAGGGCAAAACTTTAATGAAGAAAACAAGGCTTCTCTGCTGTATGTCTTTCCCTAGGTTTGAAGGGAGAGGATTCCACGGTGCTTGGACGGTAAAGCTACAAGGTAAAAGAAGCAAAGTCCTCTACTCATACACAGACAATATGCAGCCTTCTTACCAGGAATACCTGCACTCAACTGTTGAGTGATGACTTTTATTTTGTTAAACTACTGAAGCTTTACTAACTATAAAACAAAGGGCCAATGGTGACCTTTGTTACTTCAATATTCTAACCAAGTTTGCACAGCTTAGAACAACAACAGCAAAACTAGGATTTTAACCCAGGTCTGCCCGGCTTCAAAATCTAGACTACAAATTAAGCCCATACATCATCGTAAGTCATAACATAAACTTTTCAGAAGTATAGGAAACCTTAGAGATAATTAAGTGCAAAGTTGCTAATTTTATAAAAGAAAACTGTGTTTACGTGATTTAGTGGACTTCACATAGGTCTCCAAGTGAAACAAGAAAAGTTCCCGTGTCCCCCTCGCAGGGTGTGCAATGAGGGTGTGGCTCACTTCTTCAGTGCCCTGCTACTCAAACCTCTAGCGGAGCATACAGACTGGCAGGCTGTAGGGCTCTGACTCCACAGCAGTGTCTAGGGGTGAATGTTTACAGCTCCTGAAGCCCCAGTGGGCATGTGTTACAGGGTGCTCTGTAGTTTTGCTCTTTTAGTTTGCCGTCTATAGGCGGCTTCTGTTAACCAGCTCAATTAGACCCTCTACCTTGTTGCAAGGACAGAGGGCTTTCTGTATCCCGGGTTCTTGCCTTGGTGTACTGGAAGAGTCGGATCACATCTGGGCTTGAAGAAGAAGTGCAAGGTCTTACTGAGTGGAAGTAGCTCTCAGCAGATGGGGGAGCCAGAAGGGAAGTGGTTTACCCCTGGAGTTGGGTCGATAGGTGGCCCGGGCTGTCCTCCCACTGTCCCAGCCACACTCCACGTCCTTCTGCTAGTCAATGGCCTGCCGGCATTCCAGTGCCTGTCAGTGTGCTCTTCTGCCGGCGTGAACCCCTCAACGTCCTCCTGATGTCCAGCCACTTGTCTTCTTCCGTTGATGTGTTCCTCTGCCATCCAACAGTTTCTGCCTGCCTGCTAGGGTCTCGGGAGTTTTTATAGGTCTGGCATGGGGGCATGGCAGGCCAGGGTGGTCTTGGAAAATGCCCACATTTGGGCGCCACGGCAGAAGTGCTTGTCCTCACCTAGGTCCCTAGGGATAGAGTCCTAGCCAGGGACCACACCCTCCTCTACCTAGCATTTCCCTTCCCCACTTCCGTATCATTTAAAGGGACCACGCTCTTCCCTTCCCAGCACTCCCTATCATAAGCAACAAATTTGGGAAAAGCAGATCCAATATGCTTTTTACTATATCATAATATTGAAATGAGAAATATTTATTTAAAAAGGCTCAATTTATAATATATATTAATTAATGCAAGGAAGTAATTTTCATTATATTTAGAATTTATCCCTGACTTTATTACAAAAATATGTTTACTCAGAAAGGACAGAAATAGCTTTGCATGTCACTTTCTCTTCTTGTTTATCATGTGTCTTCTGTTTTATGTATTTGTAAGCATTTTACCCACTGGAAGAAGGCTTATAATTACTTTTAAGCTACTGAGTTTTCATCATGTCATGCATAAAATACTGTAGAGTGAAACAACTATTCTTCAACATAGAATCATGAATTGTAGCCATCGGAAAACTTTTAGAGCTCATGTTATAAACTTCTTATTTTACAGCTAAGGAAACTGAGGCTTAGAGAGTTGAAATAATTTTCCTAAATATACAAAACTAATTACTCATGAAGCTGAAATAGACTGCAGATATCAGCCTTTTTTCCTAACTTACACCCTCAAATATGAAATAAAATACTAATTTTAGAATTTTTTGGTAACAAATATACCCAAGCCAAAATAAAAAAATCATAGAAATTAAGAAAAATAATAGGGTAATACATCTCAATTTGGATATTCATCATAGTAAGAAAAAGTCATGGTAATCAAAGAGATTATGGGACAATAATTGTAAAATGGACATTAATATCTGCTAACAAATGTGTAGTGTAAAACTGGTTCCATTACTAGGATTCCACATAATAACTATCTTTATTATGTCTATGATTCTATTGTAGTTACAGTCTTTTCAGGTCTACTAAAAGAAGGCTTTGTTCTAGTTATAAGAAAGTATATATAAAGTATATATAAACCTTGTTATTTGGTTTTTTTTCTAACACAATTCCCATGAAGTATCATCAAAAAACACTATGTCAGAGAGAACAAAACCTCCCACAAGTCTCTTGCTCATTGTGCAATTATCAAAAAAAAGTGGTAAAATCTATGCACATTTGTTTCCAATTTCAGTTTAAGGGACCAGGCTGTGAAATCATAAATCATGAGTCTCTGTAACCATCTTGCTGGATGAACACCAGCATGAGAAACCCTGGAGTGCTCATTAGCCCAAAGTTTTGGCTGCTCAGGACTCACATCAGTTACCCAACAGTGGGCGTTTGATGGGAAAAATCTTTGCAGGGGTTTCTGAAAACTCCACTACTGAACATTTGCCAACTATAGAATAAAAGCATGTATTGGTCTTCCAGAAAGAAAATGAGCATTTATTTTCATACTATTATTGAAAGCCTGACAGATGCAATTATGAAAGTTCTCTGATTAAGGATAGGAGACTGCTGTAGGACAGAGACTTAAAGGAGAGTGAACTGTAAATTATCACAATTTGGCTTATTTTTCCTTTTTTTTTTTTTTTGAGGAGTCTCTCGCTGTCTCCCAGACTGGAGTGCAATGACACCATCTCAGCTCACTGCAACCTCCGCTTCCCGGGTTCAAATGATTCTCCTGCCTCAGCCTCCGAGTAGCTGGCATTACAGGCTCCTGCCATCACATCCAGCTAATTTTTTGTATTTTTAGTAGAGATGGGATTTCACTATGTTGGCCAGGCTGGTCTCAAACTCCTGACTTCATGATCCACCTGCCTCGGCCTCCCAAAGTGCTGGGATTACAAGTGTGACCCACTGCACCCAGCCTGGCTTATCTCTCTTATTAGATCATTGCATTTAGTGGACTTAAGTGCAAATGTTGAAAGGCACTGAAGTTTGGTGTGTTTTGCTTAAGAAAGTAAATACAAATACTTAGAGAAATACAAATACTTAGAGTAAGTAATACTTAGAGAAATACTTAGAGAAAGTAAATACAAATACTTAGAGAAAGTAAATACAAAAATAAATAATAATGAATATAATTAAGACTATGGAGAATCCAGCTGAACTGGAAAAAAAAGAACCCTTAATTAAACTAAGCTCTAATTTTCCAAGGCCAAAATTTAATAATTTGATGGGGGTCATTTCCAAACTACCAGGATCAAATGGTTACTGGTGATCTAAGCTGCAAGAGGTAAAGAACCATTATCTAACCTTACTTTTCTTTACACTGCATTTGTGGAAACCAGCATTATGTTTTAGTCACAAGTGAAACTAGAAACTTTTAACTTGGGCCTCAGAAAGCATCTAACTCCACCACCTTCCCAAAGGAACAAAGATTTTGGATAGAAGTGTTGCACCTGCAAGGCTGGACACTGTGGCTCATGCCTGTAATCCCCCCCACTTTGGGAGGCCAAGGCGGGCAGATGACCTGAGGTCAGGAGTTCGAGACCAGCCTGGCCAACCTGGTGAAACCCTGTCTCTACTAAAACTACAAAAAAATTAGCCAGGCGTGGTGGCATGTGCCGGTAATCCCAGCTATTCAGGAGGCTGAGGCAGGAGAATTGCTTGAATCTGGGAGGTGGAGGTTTCAGTGAGTCAAGATCATGCCACTGCACTCCAGCTTGGGCAACAAGAGTGAGACTCTGACTCAAAAAAAAAAAAAAAAAAAAAAAAGAAAGTGTTGCACCTGCTAAATGTTCAACAGTTACTGGTTTTGAGAGACAATCGGGAAAATGCACCTCATCCTATACTCTCATTTTTCATTGCCCAAATTTAGTTCCTTTCCTAAGTGGGTCCTTCTGCTACACTACTACTCAATTCCTCTGCTATGCAACACTGAATATCTCATTGGTATAGCTCTTTATCCTACACAGCTGTAGAGTCTGATGGCCCCAGTTTCTCTACATTCAGAGACATCTTTCCAATATTCAGATTACAGCTGCTTTGCTTTGCCTTACATACGGTAGCTGGTTGTTTGAGGCAGAGAGGTATGTTATATGGAGGCTGTATCTGAAGCTTCAAGATCATTTTAGTATTTAGAAACTCGAGTGTACTGCCAGTTACTGTAAAAGGAGCAGATTTGAGAGTTTCCAAAACGTTAGAAGCAATGTCTTCTCTATACAATTAGTGATGAAAAGTAGTCTACCCAGATGTTTGGCTTCCAATGGCCATTTCAACACTTTGGATTAAGTCATTGTTGGCTGCCTACAATAGCCACAGAACAGGCCTGACTAACAACCTGGATTCTGAAGCTGAGTAGGACTGGCAAAGGGGTAGATCCTGCAAGTTCTCAGTAAGCTTGTTGCCTCCGTTAATTAGACATCTAGTCTCTATAAATCAAGACTTTAAGAATAATCTCTGGTATCCTCAGTTGTGCTACACATAACACCCACTGGAGGAAAAAAGTGAGCAAAATGATAGAAAATATATTCACTATATCAATGTGATCATGAAATAATGTAATGTGAATTGGGCACTTTACAAGTATGATTGTCCTTATGGGATGTGATTCTATGGATAAGAGAATAGAAAGTGACTGACATTCGCTTGTTAAATGCTTTAGTTAATAGACAGGATGCTTACTTTCACTTGAGCATCACGAATTGTTTGGATGCAACATGATTCTGGAACACAGATGTCAGGCAAATTATGCCTTTTAGGTCTGGCCCCTGGCCTTTCTAAGTTCCATGGAAATGTGGGATGATTTTCTATTCCAAATTAGCTAGGGCAAAGCAGAGAGGATTCTGAGGGAGGCATCTTTGCAAGAAGAGTGTCTTTCACGATTTAATTTCCATAGCAATTTAAGGAAATGGTGTGGGGGCGGGGACAGGCAGAGAGATGGTAAAATAATTGCTCAGATCTGACAGGGTGTGAGAAAGCTGAGCAGTTTCATGTGCATAATATTAACCTCCACACATTTCCAAAATGGCCTCTTTATTCAGCAAGAATATTCTCAACATCTATGAATAGCGATTTTGAAACTGAGTGGCATCAATGACAGGTCAGAAAATGCCACAGGGCATAACAATATATATATTTTCAAACTCAATCTGAAGTTTCTTGTAACATCAAGTTAAGTGGTTTTAAAATATATACTGACATCTCTCAAAGATTATAAACTTGTAGTTACTTCTGCCTTCTGTTTTATTAGAAATTCACAGTGACAACAGTCAAAATAAAATCTGACTATGGCTATACACTAAGATGATTCTTTTACATGGAATTTAAACATGTAAAAAGTGGTAAAAATTTGGTTGTTAGACAGAATTCAGTCTTTTATAAAATAGCCTGTGTTTACAAAGATGGCTTTATGCATTACACAGAAGATACAAGGTGATAGTACTTCAAATAATAACTACGAGGTCAGGTGATGAAGTGACTAGAGCATTACCTTTGAAACCAGATTCATGGGGATGTTAGTCCCAGTTCTGCCACTCACTGACAATGAGAATTGGGTGAATCAGTTAACCTCCCGGATCTCCATTTCCTTGTTTGCAACAACAATAATACCACTTTATAGGACTATCAAGAAAACCAGTTTCAGCATAAGTGAGGTTTATCTCACAAGACCATAATATAGAAGGCACTCAATAAATGCTTCTTCTTATTTATTTTCATCCACAAAGAACCACATACTTTTTTTCATTCTGCCTGCCTCATAAAATTAGATAATAAGATTACAATTTATTAAATGAAAAACATGATTCTTATTTTCTTGATCATTAAAAAAATAAGTTAACTTCAGGTGAAATAATGTTGACCAAATTACAATTCTTAGTTCACTTGGTAACATAGTAGCTGACTCACTGACTCCTTCTGTGCTATAAACACAACCTGAGTCCTTCTGAGAATAATAGCTTGAAACTTATATTTAAAATTAGACAGGGCAGCCTGGGCAACATAGCAAGATTTCATCTTTACACAAAAATGAAATAGTAGCTGGGTGTGGTGACACACATTTGTGGCCCCATTTACTCAGGAGGCTAAGCTGTAAGGATCACTTGAGCCAGGGAGGTCAAGGCCGCAGTTGAGTGTGATTGGGCCACTGCACTCCAGCCTCGGTGACAGAGTGAGACCCTATCTCAAAAGAAAAGTAAAATTAAACAGGAAAAATGTTTTAAAATGCATATTGATTGGATGAATCAAAACATTAAAAAAGTACATCCTAGAAAATAGTTTTTGGAATTTCTATCTTTAAAAAAAGAGATTTTAGGTAAAATGACTACTTTTATTTCAGAGACAAAAAAAAAAATCAAGCTCAATTTGGATCACTCCACTCCTTAGGCTAAATAGCTATCAGCCCCTCCATAGCATGTGACAAAATGCCCAAATTCTTACCTGCACATTCGATAAATTGTCCCATTGTTTCTTCTATCCATAACTTTGTTCCATTGTTTCTTCTACCACATTTTCCACACATCATTTTTGTATACCAATGTGTCACTCAAAATGAGCTTCTCATTTCACACATGTCATAATCGAAGACCTCTGTGGATGCAATCACTGTGTTTAGAGTATTTTAGAATCTCCTTTACCATTCTCATGCCATCTACACGTCTTAATCACATAAATTCCTAAAATGTCAGTGCACATAACATGTTTTCCTCAAATCCATTCCAAATTTACATTCCTTCTCTGAAATCTTAGAGAAATTCTTCCTCTCTCTCTCTCGATGGATTATGATGGGAGATTTTATCTCTTTTTGTTGTATTACATTTACTTATTTGTGTCTTTCTACTACATTATAAAATCTTAATAGCAGAAACCATGTAATTCATCTTGATCTGAATAGGCAGGAGTATTAAGTTGAAAGGTGCAGATCTTAGAGAAAGACCTTCCCAGCTTGGACACACCTTTCATTGACTACTGTGTGGCATTGAACAAATTACATCTGCTCTCTTAGCCTTACCTTCTTTGCATGAAAATTCATACAGTTAAAAAAAAAATGAATGAATGTACACTTTCCTAATATAGAAGCAGTGAAGGTAAGGGAAAAACACCCAATTGTTCTGCAAGATTTGAAATTGTTCAATGGTTAAAAACAAACAAAAGACTATCAAAGAGCTATTTCTTATTTCCAGATTGTTTACCAAAGCTGCTTTTCAGAAAACCAAAGGGAAAAGTTGAAAACGGCATTGAAAAGGGCAAAGAGCTTTGGAGTGACAGACAAGAAATCTTAGCAAATGTGGCCCTGATTCTGCCACTTGATGGCTGTGTACTCTCAGGCAAAACCTTCACCAGTCGAAACGTCACCTTCCACCTCCCCAATACGAAGTGAGGGTATGAGAGGTATTAAGTTCTTACAGATTTTCCCCCCTGTGGTAGTAACAGTTGTCCAGTTCAAGCTAGAGGCAAATAATAAGAACCAAGAAGCAAGCAGAAATGCCCAACTCCCACCTCAAGGTCAGAAGACTGCAGTGTAAGCCATTCCATAAGCTCAGACGTCACTTCTACAACAAAGCCTTCCTTAAAGCTACTATCTAGCCCAAGGCAGAGTACTCCTTCTGCTATGAACTAACTTTTGTTTGTACTTTTTTGCTATCACTAATCACCTTGTATTTTCTTATGTATCTAGTATGTCCGTCTCCTCTCACAGTCTATGGATTTCTTGAGGATATGGATCATATGTTTTATTATGTTCGTTACCCCATACAGCTTGTAGCTCAATGAATGTTTCATTATGAATGAGTGAATCAATGAATGAATGAATAAGTGAATAAATAAAAACTTAGAAGAAACAAAAGTTATTAAAGACCCCCAAAATGGAATTTTATATATATGTCAACTAAGGTATATTAAAAGTAGTTGCAATATGTATATAAAATTTCAGCAGTTTTTACCTGGTTGCTTCATGCCTCGATATGTATCTTTCTATTCTATTTGAATGGTATAATTTGCTATGTTCGAACTACTTTAGTTGTGTGTTTCTTGTTTTGTTGTTAGGGAGCTATAAGATAAAGGAAGAAATCGGCACCAGCTTCTGCTGTATCATTGACTTGCTATTTCCAAGTCATGAATATCAACCATAGGCTAATTTGGCTATCTTGCTTTCTGACAACTTTAATTTTAGGCTTTTATAACATTTATAACATTATAACATTTAAGAAAATGTTTTGTACATCACACCATTTAAAAAGCCTAGTTAATGACTTCTCATCGGTATAAATTACAAACTATTTTCCAACAACAACGGGAAGGAACTGTCTCAGTATATTTATATAGGAAGGTGACAGCTGCTTAAGTGTAGGTGACTTACTATCAAATACCAAAATAAATTCACTTAAAAAAAATGTGGGCCATGCGCAGTAGCTCATGCCTGTAATCCCAGCATTTTGGGAGGCCAAGGCAGGCAGATCACCTTAGGTCAGGAGTTCAAGACCAGCCTGGTCAACAAGGTGAAACCGCATCTCTACTAAAAATATAAAAATTAGCTGGGCGTGGTGGCACATGCCTGTAGTTCCAGCTACTCAGGAGGCAGAGGCAGGAGAATCACTTGAACCTGGGAGGTGGAGGTTGCAGTGAGCCAAGATCATACCACTGCAGTCCAGCCTGGGTGACAGAGCGATACTCCATCTCAAAAAAAAAAAAAAAAAAAAAAAAAAAAAAGTATGTTTGGCTCGCTAAATTCTGGTAACAAGATAATGCCTGACAAAAATCAATAAATTAGTAGATGATGTTCATTAAAAGTTTTCTCTCCATGACATCACTCACTTTAATGAACTGATGTCTGCTATTATCAGCTAACATTTCTTAAAAGTAGTTACAAAAGAAATTACCCTTGGAAACCAAAGATTAAAGATAAATAGAACTTTATTTACCTAGTAATTTTGATGTGAAAACAGTTCTCACAGAGGGCTTAACAACTGCTGTCAAAAATAAACTTTCCAAAAGAATTCTAATCTTTTTTTTTTTGTTTTTGAAATGGAGTCTCACTCTGTCACCCAGGCTGGAGTGCAGTGGCACAGTTATGGCTCACTGCAACCTCCACCTCCTGGATTCAAGCAATTCTCCTCCCTCAGCCTCCCGAGTAGCTGGGATTACAGGCGCATGCCACCATGCCTGGCTAATTGTTTATTCGTGCACTACCATATGGCCATATACCTACAGCACACAGACCTTCTTCTCACATTCCTATCAAATCCTGCTATAAGGTTTTATTTTATTTTATTTTATTTTATTGTTTTGAAATGAGGTTTCCCTCTATTGGCTAGAGTGCAGTGATGTGAGTAGCTGGGGCTATAGGTATGTGCCATAACACCAGGCTAATTAAAAAAAAAATAGATGTATATACAAACATACATACACACACACACATTCACACACACACACACATTCACACACACACACACACACACACAGAGTGTAGACATGAGGCCCAGGCTGGTCTTAAACTCCTGAACTCAAGCGATCCTCCCACCTTGGTCTCCAAAAGTGTTGGGAGTACAGGTGTAAGCCACCGTGCCCAGCTCTAAGATTCTTGATTTGTACTGAAACCATTCTGTAGGGACATCCTCCCAGGGTATTTGCATTCTCAAGAGGAAGAAAAGATACTTGGATATATCAGTTTAGTTTTAAATGCTAACAAAAATGATAAGCAAAAGCATCCAGGATTGTCCATGGATGAGGAAGATTTCCAGGGTTCCTGAAGTCATATGCACTACCTGGCCTCTTGTGCCTTGGCATTCAGTTGAATTAGCACCTCAGCCATCACTGTGTCATACTCCATAGGAACAATATTATAATTAAAGACATAATCTTTTAGTGATAGATTATTATGATAATAATAAGCTACATTGCTCATGTGTTTGGTTTATTGGTAGATGCCTTTGTCTAACCAGCAAGTGGACACATGAGGACAGGACATGTGGTATATGTAAAGATGATTCCTGACCCAGAGGACACACAATTAACAAGAGCTCCTGCTGTGGGATGAACACAGTGCAGACTCCATACCTGGCATTTTTTTCTCAAAACAACACAAAACCCCAAGGGTTTAATTAGTTTACCTAAGAAACCACAGCTAGTTTTTAAAGGCATTTAAAGAGACCTCCAACTCTAATACCTATGGGAACCAACGCTCCTTGATGTCTTTCTCAAACTAAATCTCCTATGTTTGATACATACTAAGCTATAGTCATCCTGGTGACTTAAAAAGCATGATTAGTATAACCTGGATGTATTTAGTAAGTTACATAATGTCATGCAGCTCTATTTGTGCCTGAAAAAACAATGAAAATGTTTCCTCTGCTGACATCAAATACTTCACTTGTTCCATTTCACTTTGGTAGTGCTTTCAAAGCCTCTTGAAATTTGGGGCACTCGCTTGAAAAATTATTTGATTATGGGATATACAATTAATTGGTTTTTGCATTTGAATTTATTGCATAAACATTCAAATATTTTTTAAAAAGGATTGTATGTAGTAAAAAACTGTTGCCATGGGAGCTATATCAATCTTTAATATGAACAATAGTATTGTATTTCTAAGGAGGTTTTCCTTCCTTCAAAACCTTTGGATCTGCAAGCCTGTGACGAATTCTGCTTCTTAGAATGGCTCTCAGCCAGGTAAACCTGTATCCCGTGTTCTATGGCACAAGTCTCTTTATAGATTCATTGATTGCAATCATTAGTAGTCTGCTGAAAACTGGAATGAAATAGCTATGAAATAACAGATGCTTGTTTATCTTTCCTCAAGCAGACAACATCGCAGCTACAACTCTCTTTGAAATAACTATGGCATCATGCTCTAATCACAGTTTATGCAAACACCATGCAGTTGTAGAGTGCTCCTCAAGACATTTTTATACAAATTAATTTATTCAATTTTTGAGAACAACACATGGGTTTTAAACATAGAATTATAATATTCATTTTGCAGATGAAGAAACTGTGGTTTCTGGATGCTGAACAACTTGTTTCTGACCACAAAACTAGTAAATGGCAAAATTTTGCTTTTGTATAATAGGCTGTGGACATAGGCATAGGATAATCACAGTTTTAAGTATTCATGGGCCCTCAACAAGGAACATGATTTGTACAAATTTATACAATTTTTGGTCAAAACTTTGAAAAATACTGTGTCTATTAAGACTGATGCTCAGATGTAAGTCGGTTACTAGTGATTGGACCTAGCTAGGTCCACTGGCGGTAGCTACTGCCCAGCAGCTGCACATCAACTTAATTTTATTTTTATTACTTATCACTATTTTCATAAATCACATACATATTGTGAGTTATTCATTTGTTCATCCAAAAGAAATACCTACTAATCAACTCTGTGAGGAGTGCTAAAACGGTGCTGACTTGATCCATGAATTCAAGAAGCCTGCAGCTATGGAACAGCTATTAAGCAAGAAATTAGTAATAAGCTATGACGATAATTCTAAGATTAGATAATTTTTATAAAACTGTGAGATCTAAACTAGGCATTGGCTAGAAATTTCTCCATGGAAAAGGTGAGATATGCAGAATAAGTAGGAATTCCACAGTTTAAAGAGAGGAGGACAAAATAAACAATATTTATTTTATTTTTTGTTTTACTTTACTGCCTTTTGTGCAAGAAAATATATTTAATAATAATAATGTTTATAAATTTAGGGATTTGCCGCAGTCTCAGGATATACCATGGTGAATGTCAAGGGTATATTCTATCCTGAGTTTTCCTTTACCTACTTAACTGGGTTGGTTAGAACATGATGCACTTAGAAAGTCATGAATTTGATTGCATTCCTAAATGATGATGTTTTTCCTTGTCCCAAGCATGTAATCTGTGGTCATAACTCTGTCATAAGAAAGATTGCCTAAGAGAATGTGGATGGAGTAGTGAAATTTAATTACTAGTGTTCAAAAAAAAACAAAATTGAAGTACAGATGCTACTGACATCATACACTTTTCTGTTTACCTTAAATTAAAGACATCAGCTTATTATACAGTTTATACACATACTATAAAAACAGAGTCTTATATTTCTTTCTGTAGTGGTTGGAACAAAGAATTCATGTTAATTTGTATTGCTTCTTATAAACATTCTAATTTTTTTCAAAGTGTCACTAAGAATTTTGCAAGATTTGCACTATATGTTCTTGAATATTCAGTAGTTATAGTACTATATTTTACATAACATCTGTTGGAAATATCATTATGTAGCATTGTGTGGTTCTAATTGATAGCATATTTTAAAAAGTCAAATCTAAATTTAAAATTTCTTTTTTGCATAATGGACAACCCCAGCTCCACACCAAGATTATGTTCAGGGAAATTAGAGTACAATTAACACAAAATACAAATAATATGTATAAAATGAAATATATTTTAAAATATACCCTGAAATACTGATATTATTCAGGTTATTTCATTTATGAGGTCTTATAATGGCACTTTAGAATATTAACCAATTTATAGAAAACACAGAATGTCAAAATCGATGTAACTTTTTTTTTTCTTGAGACCAAGTTTTGCTCTCATTGCCCAGGCTGGAGTGCAATGGCGTGATCTCGGCTCACTGCAACCTCTGCCTCCCAGGTTCAAGCGATTCACCTGCCTCAGCCTCCCAAGTAGCTGGGATTACAGGCATGCGCCACCAGGCCCAGCTAATTTGTATTTTTAGTAGAGACGGGCTTTCTCCATGTTGGTCAGGCTGGTCTTGAACTCCCGACCTCAGGTGATCCACCCCTTGGCCTCCCAAAGTGCTGTGATTACAGGCGTGAGCCACCGCGCCCGGCCCTGAGGTAACATCTTAAGGACAACTCTTTTATAAATGAGAAAATTCATTTAGTTAAGTATAAGGTCAAAATGCTAGTTAGTAGTAATGCTGGAATAACTCAAATATCTTCACTCAAAGTCTAGTTCTCCATAGGCTTCACCATGCTACCAGCTTTCTATTTCATAGAAAGTTCAAAATATTTTCAAATGTTTCACTTTCAAATGATTCTTTAATCATTTCGAATGCCTATCTGTGTATAGTATGTATATAAAAACAGAATTGAACCTATAACTCAAGAAAAATCTAATCACGTCGTTCATTGCTTTTGACCTTTGTGGATACTAGCATGGTTACTAAATAGTTTAAGAATCATTGCAAAGATATCTTGTAACACAACAGTGAAGAATAGGAAATTAACAGAACGGATAGGAAGTCAGAGATATCAACATCTTTGATTATACCTTTCTGTATAGCTAGTTATCATCTACATATAATCTATCTAGCCATCCATCTATCTAAAAAAAAACCCATTTTTCTATGTATTTATGTAAGACGTATATTTATATGTATGTATGTATCTATCTGTCTACCTATCTGCTGTCTATCTACCTTGCTATCTGCAAAGAAGCTGAAATTACTGTATTGCCATGAATGAAGAGGCAGTCATAATATTCTATACTGAGTAGTTAAGTCATTTCTTTTCATGGCCATAATTAAAACCAGAGGATAAAAACTCTCCTCCTCCCTCTACCCCCTTCTCCCCACTTCTTTTAGCCATGTCACATTTCAATGAGCTATGTGACTTATTCATAACTGCTGGATAGAGGAGGTGGAGACAACTCCAAATCAAACTAGGAAGAAGACACTGAATCTGTCCTAAGTATTGACCTGTGTATATATACATATAGTCATGTGTCATGTAACAACAAAAGTATGCTTTGAGAAATGCATCATTAGGCAATTTTGTTGTTGCACAAATATCACAAAGTGTATTTACACAAACTCAGATGGTATAGCCTACGACACACCTATGTTATATGATACAAATGCTCCTAGGCTATAAACATGTACAGTATGTTACTATACTGAATACCATAAGCAATTTTAACATGATATTTGTTTTTCTAACCATATTTAGGCACAGAAAAGGTACAGTAAAAGCACGGTATTATGATCTTACGGTATCACTGTTGTACATGTGGTATGTCATTGACCAAAACGTCATTATGTGGCACTTAATTGTAATTGTTTATAATTGTTATTAGACAAAGTTCAGCCTGAAAGTTGACATGCAAAATTAAACAACAAAGAACTCAAGATAAAATTGCAAGATTCCTTATATGTGAAGAATCAATGAACACTAGGCTGGCAACACTGTTCTTAGAAGACCATTTGGGTGGGCAGGCAGAGTGCTTCTATTGTGATAAGCATGCAGCAGAAATTCAGTCATCTGGATGAGGATGGGCAGTGCTCACATTTGGGACAGAGGCCTTTATATACATCTAGTAGAATGAACATCGGGAAGGTATAGAACAAGGCCTCAGATAATGAGCTAGGAGACAAAAACTCCGGTTACTAGAACTGCAGTACAAGAATAAGAATGAAAGGGGAGGTGAATTGAGATTTAAACCAACAGGAGTGTTCCTGGCAATAGAACTGCCTAAGCCTCAGGGCCCAAAGCAAAATATAAACTCAGATACAAGGGACTTAACTTGCTGTAGTCTTACAACTTTGAGTCTAAATCATACCACCAAATGATGCTGCCTCATCCTAAATTCATCTCCATTTTCCATGCAAGTAAGTAATGTGGATATATGTCTGTATGTACATTCTCACTTGGTATTGTCTTTCATTTAATCTCGATTTCTGTAAGTTTTTCTTTAGATTTTTATGGATTCCGTTTCTGTTTCATATCAGATTATAGTCATTATCTAAAAACACCAATGTGAAAATTCATTGAAAATTTATCCTGTAATTTACTTTGTGATTGGGTTTTTTTTTTACCTCTACTAGTTATTTGGCAAATTAAACATGGTAACTGTGCTGATATATAAAATGGCTGAATTCAAGATAAATGCTGTATAATGTCCACTGACCACAATCTCAACAAATACCTCAATGACATATGTCTTTGAGTAGATACTTTAATTGTAGTATTCTTTTCTTAACATTGGAGACAGAAACAAAAACACAGGAAATAGGAAAACAAGTTTCTGAGTCATATCTTAATAGGACTACAATATATTTTAAATCTGTATGCTAGGTCAAGAATACTAAATTGAAGAAGCAATTCCTATAGCAATTGGTCACATAAAGTCATAATAAGACATTTCTCCAAAGGATTCAAAGCATTTTTTACACTGAATATAACTAAACCCTTTTGAGGTATGTAGAAAGTGATTATAAACATTTTCATTATGTAAATAAAAAGAGGAAACACACAAAGTGTTCATATAGTAAGAATTCCAAATTTAGATGAATGCATGAGTCTAAATCAACTAAAAATGTAGTATTCATAGTATTCATATTACCTTTTTTTTTTTTTTAATAGATGGAATCTCACTCTGTCACCCAGGCTGGTGTGCAGTGGTGCAATCTTGGCTCACTGCAACCTCCGCCTCCCGGGTTCAAGTGATTCTCCTGCCTCAGCCTCCCGAGTAGCTGGGATTACAGGCACCTGCCACCACCCTCAGCTCTTTTTTTTTTTTTTTTTTTTTTGTATTTTTAGTAGAGGTGGGGTTTCACTATGTTGGCCAGGCTAGTTTTGAATTCCTGACCTCAAGTGATCCACCTGCCTTGGTCTCCCAAAGTGCTAGGATTACTGGCGTGAGCCACCATGCCCGGCCTCATATTACATTTTGAATATTTTATATAAGCAACAGAAAAAAAATGTTGCCTAGATTAAACCAAAAGATATCATGCCTAGGGAGGAGAAGGAGGAAACATAGAAGGGCAGCTGATGAATCAGACTCAAAAGACAGTTTTGAGGATCCAACAAGTAGGAGCTAACTGTCAGCTTCATCTGTCTACCATCACATGATTTTTTTTTTTTTTTTCAAAGTGTCAAGAGAAAATTGGATTGCTTTTGATACAGGCAAGTTCTTGACTTCATCCTGGAAGGAATTCAAGAACTGGCTGGTGGTAAAAGAAAACAGCTTTATTGAGGCAGGGTTAGAGCACTGTGACTGCTCCTGCTTAAGGAGCAGGCTTTTCAGGATTAGCTAGAAAATGGGCGGTAACTTTTGGGCATTGCAATGGCAATGGTAAACTACCATGGTGCTGGTAGACATGTCTTATGGAGCCGTGCTTTCAGGGTCTCTTCCCAGTTTTGGGGAGTCTACAGTCTGGTCCGGAGTCTAGTCCCACCTACTGAGTCTAGTCTCACTTTAGTTTGGATCAAGTGTTTGCCATTTGTCTAGAAAAAGTTCATAAGTAGTTCTGTCAATCTAGTATGTATTCTGAGTAAAATATATATAAACATATATATATAAACATACATATACAAACATATATTATATATATAAATTTTTAACCAAAAGATAAGAAAAAAATAACAAAATATTAAGGTAATTAATATGATAGTAATTATTTTTTCTTATGTTTTTCTGTTTTCCAAGTTTTATACATTAAGAATTGTTTTGTGTTCAGAAAAGTAACATTTACTTAAAAATAATGGTTCATGAAACACAGCAAAGATAATTTACTTCAAGAGGAATTGAGTTTGTTATCTTATTTTCCTTAAACTCACCTATTGATCATATCCCAAGGATGTGGAGAGCAGTACTATGAATATTCTTCTGTCTAAAAATTGGTACTACATAAAATGCCTCACCTACACGTTTTTCTCTTTCTTTTCATATGTTCCCAGGCTGCTCTTTTTCCTTTCGTTTTTAATGTACAGTTGAAAATGGGATGTTTTATTTTGCAATCAGCATGTTAACCTTTCCTTTAACATTTTCCCTACTAAGTTTAGATACATTAAAGCACAGCTTTTTTTCATCTTTCAAGTGTATCTTTTGTTAATATCAATTGATTACTAAAATATTTTGTTGAAAATAATTTTATTTTTAATTAACTGTGGGTAGCCTTTAAAATTTTAACTTTTGAATTGATAATTTATGCTACATTTGCTTTTTCCATTAAACACGGAACAGAGCAGTCAACTCAAAAACAAATTCCAAAAGAATTTGACAGGATATACAAACGGTTTTTGAAGTTTATTGGAAAGGAATCTCTTAAGCTAGGATCACAGCCTTAGGTGATTGTGAGGAAGATGACTAGCCCAGAAGGAGCCCAGCCAGGGAAGTAATGAAAGGGTTGTTTTTCTATCTTTTGAAAGACTGGAGTGGAAGAATGAAAAATATTTACCAGAGACAAATAATTGGGATAGATCTACCTGGAACATATTTAGAATCTACTTTTTATCTTTCAGGCCTATGGAATTTGCTCAAAGTTGTGGAGTAGTAATGGCTATCACTTAAAACATTTTTGAAATTGTGTTATAGTTCTTATGCACTTGTAATCATAATTCTAAAATGATAATTTTTAAACATGAAGTTTTTTCATATTAGGCAAGTATTATGTTGGTATGGTAGAAATACCACAGGTCAGAAGTACAAAAATTTTGTATTTTCCTTCTTCTGCCATATTCTGGCTTGATGACCTTGGATTTTTTACTTAATGTAAGTACAATGTCCTCTACTGAAGAAAAAGATTTAGGACCAGCTGCTGCCATTCATAATTGATAGGGTCATTACGTGGATTATCATTATGTGAATTCAATGAAATATATTTTTGAAATGCTTCAAAAAACTATAAATTTTCATAGAAATATAAGGTGGTAATACTGTTATTATTATTATCATTGCAAGCATAAAATGAGAGACTTGAGTTTCTAAATCATTTTTGATTTCTGAACTATTGATATGTATCATTATTAACTAGCATTTCAAAACAGAAGTAATGTAAGCATCGATAATAGTTTCTTGAGATCAATGAAAAAGAATATTATGTAAATCCCATGAGTTTTGATTTGTATACATTATTTTGAAAAATTGACTTAAAAGCTTCCTTTGAAAATGGATGACATTTACAGCAGCTTCCTATGAATTCTTCATGATTTTAGTACTCTTGAAAGTGACAGATTGACAGCACCAGTTACTGTTTATCTCTAGGAAAAGGCATCAGCAATTAAAACTTCTAAAGGTCTTGGTGAAGTGCCACCTCACGACACAAAAGGATGGTGGTTTGGTCTCCACAGGCTGTTTAATTCTGCAGAGACCCCCAGAAATGGCCTCATTTGCACTAGTGGTTTTCATGTCACAATCCATTAAGAGTTGAAATGGAGTCTGCTGATTTGCTTTATGAGCTGTGGAACAATACTGTAGAGCAAGTGAGAGCAGAAACAAGCCCTGGAATGGGAAGGCTTATATCAAGTCAGGCTGGATGGGTGGGGGTCAGCCATGTGACCTCTACAAGAGACTCTTATACAGACCAGGGGGGTGGAACACTTTTTATATAAAGTGCCAACTCGTAAGTATTTTCAGCTTTGTAGGTGACATACAGCCTCTGTCTCATATTATGGGGGGACGGGGGGGGCGTTGTATGTGTGTGTGTAGGTGTGTGTGTGTTTTACAACCCTTTAAAAATCTAAAAATTATTTTTAATGAGGGGGCCCTAAAAATCATGTCATGGGTTGAATCTGGTCCACTGGCTTAACTTGTGGACCCCTGTTATATACAAACAAAGACATTTGTCTGTGTCAGTCATGTCAGTGACTCTCAGAATATGCTCTACCTTACTCTAGCCTCTTCAAACTTTCTCAAAGTTTTGCTCATAGTTCCATATAATTTAATAATTAGGCCTTTATCCCTCTGGCTTAAATTTCCCTTTCTAAAAAATGAACATTACATACCAGTGAAAAAATTAAAACCTAACTGTGATGGTTAATACTGAGTGTCAACTTGATTGAATTGAAGGATGCAAAGTATTGGTCCTGGGTGGGTCTGTGAGGGTGTTGTCAAAGGAGATTAACATTTGAGTCAGTGGACTGGGAGAGGCAGACTCACCCTCAATCTGGGTGGGTGCCATCTAATCAGCTGCCAGTGAGGCCAGAATAAAGCAGGCAGAAGTAAGTAGAATGGGCAGACTTGCTGAGTCTTCCGGCCTTTGTCTTTCTCCCATGTTGGATGCTTCCTGCCCTTGAACATCAGACTCCAAGTTCTTCAGCTCTTGGACTCTTGGGCTTACACCAGCGGTTTGCCAGGGGCTCTCAGGCCTTTGGCCACAGACTGAAGGCTGCACTGTCAACTTCCCTACTTTTGAGGTTTTGGGACTCAGACTGACCCACCACTGGCTTCCTTGCTCCTCGACTTGTAGACGGCTTACTGTAGGACTTTACCTTGTGATTGCGTGAGTCAATTCTCCCTAATAAACTCCCTTTCATATATACATATATCCTATTATTTCTGTCCTGCTAGAGAACCCTGACTAATACACTAATGTTTGCCGGTTATTTAAATGTATCCATTCTACTCTTCTTATTCCTCATTCTGTCCCTGTCCTGTGCATCAGGTGAGGCATAAAAGCCAAGCAAGTTCACGCCTGTAATCCCAGCACTTTGGGAGGCCAAGGCAGATAGATTGCTTGAGTCCAGGAGTTCGAGAACAGCCTATGCAACGTGATAAAACCCCATCTCTACAAAAACTACCAAAGAATTAGCCGGGTGTGATGGTGCATCCCTGTGATCCTAGATATTCGGTAGTCTGAGGTGGAAGGATCACCTGGCCCCAAGAAGCAGAGGTTGTAGTGAGCCAGCCGAGATGGCACCACTGGCCTCTAGCCTGGACAACAGAGTGAGACCCTATCTCAAAAAATAAATAAATAAAATAAAAGCAAAACAAGTCAGATGCAACTGTGAATATTCCAGGCACTCCTCCAGAGCCCTTTCCCTTTGCTCTCCACTGGAGCCTGGAGTGTGCTTCCTTTCCATAAGCCCTGAATCCTGAAACATTGCTTTCTATACCTGAAGCTCCTTGGTCTCTCATGTTTTGACTTTTGGCCCCTGTGCTTTGGGCTGTCCTCCTGTGACTTATTTGACTTCCCTGGATTTCACATGCCCTAAAGTTTTAAATGAGACCCAAATTATAGAATCCATTTTACTGAGAGATATGAGAATTAAATGAGATAATCCAAGTAAGGAGTCTAGCATATAGGTATTGAAAATCAGTATTTATCAATAGACAGAGCAGTAAAGGGAAAGAATTTCTGGGTTCTAAATGTGTGGCAAAAGAGTGGTAGAGAAGTTGGGGGCTTTTCTACATTTGTTCCTGCTTTCTTGGGGTACAAGATCAGAGGGAGACAGAAAAATGATTATTTTCATAATTATTCAGAGAGTGAATCCAACCTCTAGCTCTATTATTCGTATTAGCAACAACAGGTTCTATACAAAGAGTGGAAAAAGCTTTGCTTTGTTATCTAAGCAGTATAAATTCGGACTTTTAAAGCAGTCGGGGAGCAGCAGCTGTACTGTACTTCTGTTTAAAAGGTTTTGTTCTTTCTCAGACTGTCTGTCATACAGACATTTTCTTCTTTACCCAACCCAAACTCCTTAGAATGGAACAAAAACAACCTCACCACCTATTCCTTGCCACTTTCCTGTCCTACCCTTCTTTCCACATGGACCCTCTAGTCTCTTAATGCCTGTTGCCACTCTATGATCCTTTATGCTTTTTGCATGTTCTCATTTTCCCATGCATTTTCTCTTGCACATTTTCATTTTCACATGAAACGCTTTTCTTAAGTAATCATGTTTATCAGCAACGCTGTGAAGCCTTACCTACCACCCCTTCTGACTCCAGACTGAGTTGTTCTTCCCTCCATGTTCAAAAAAACCTTTTGTGCAAATCTCTGTGAACATTTTATTCACTGTTCTGAAATTATCTGTTAAGCATATTTGTCTCTCCTAGATTGACAGCATATCCTGGACAGAAGTCTTGTTTTATGCATCAGAAATCTCTGGCATCCAGTAGGGTGTCTCTTGAACTCAGTAGTCTGTTGAATAGACTAATGAGTTCTCCATGAATTGTTTAGAATTTTCTGGCAACGTTTTTGCAATTTTTGTTAACCTCATGTCTAACTATAGATGCGAATTTATGTGAGTTCTGGGATTCTATGTCTCTAATCATGTTTATAATGCTCTTTCTGGTCAGAGCAGTAGGTTCTTTGTATTGAGTATTCTGATAGAAACATCACAACTTAAAAGATCTGGATCTATAGAATTCTGATGTGCTAACACCATTCATCTATTTAGAAAATTGTTGTGAATCAAATATGTGGTAAATGCTAGAGCTAGAGACAAAATCACATGTTTTTTGCCCCCAGGAACCTCTCAGGGAGAGAAAGAAGCAGACAAGGCAAAAATCCAGTGTGATAAAAGCCATCATGCATGCAAGCACAGGTGCTATGGTAACAAACGGAGAGGACATATAAGCCAAATTAAATAAATAAATCATGGGATGATATTGTCCCTTCTGACATGACACATAAAGTTAGCTGCTTTTCTGTGGTTCCAGAAAATCATGGGAAAATCTTCCTAGAGAAGTCATCAAACGGGTTCTCTAGCTGGCTTTCTCCCTTTCCCACTAGAAAGGTGAAAAGAGACCACCCCTTCAAAAATCTTTGGACAGGATCCTGTTGCTCACTCCTCAGTGGTCCTTCAAGAAAAATGTGGCCAATTAGTTCTTTCATATGTACAGGCCATCTTATAACAATTCAGGAAAACTTGGAAAATCTGTTCTACATGCCCAGAGGTCTAGGTTTTACAATCATGTTAACTTCCCTTTTTATTTTCCACTATTGCTTATTCAAGGGCTATTATTTTCAGCCATTGTAATCTCTAGCAAAGCAAAATTTATTCTTTATTTGTTGGTTAGAGATGCTTCTCTTAAAGCCAACTGATCCAAATGTCACTGGTAGCATTTTGGGTTCTGCTTGTGAAACCGCCCTCTACTTGGCTTTGCCCTGTCTGGGTAAGTGTCTGCTCTCTGAACATGTTCCTCCAGATGACTTGATTTCAAAGATTTTCTTCCACTCATCCATCTTTGTCTATGACCCAGGACTGTATTTTCTCCTAATCTAAAACGTTCTTCTGAATCTCTATTTGTCATTCTCTTTTATTTTTTTTCTAATAGATTCAAGCTCCTTCATTCATAGCTTACCCTTCAGGGCCTTTCATTTCTATGAAAAGCTACAATGTATATTATTTTCAGATTAAAATGATGCTTCTATATCTTTATTAATAAGGAATTTTTCTACCCTCATTTGATGACTCTGAATCTTAGGTCCAGGCACCATAAACTCCTTTTGAATAATCTACTTAAACATGACTATTCTTCTTATCTCTTCTCACACCTATATGTATATAACCATTAGTGCAACTGTTACTTTGTTTTATTAGGTTATATCAAGCCCAGGTGAATGGGCGTTAGGGGCATTTGCTCATTAGGTGGATATAAGCATTCTTCTAGATCTAACTCTTAAAGTGGCAGACATGGCCAGGTGCAGTGGCTCATGCCTGTAATCCCAGCAATTTGGGAGGCCAAGGTGGGTGGATCACGAGGTCAGGAGATCAAGACCATCCTGGCTAACACGGTGAAACCCTGTCTCTACTAAAAACACAAAAAAAATTAGCCAGGCATGGTGGTGGGTGCCTGAGTCCCAGCTACTCAGGAGGCTGAGGCAGGAGAGAGGCGTGAACCCAGGAGGCAGAGCTTGCAGTGAGCCGAGATCGCACCACTGCCCTCCAGCCTGGGCGACACAGCCAGACTCCATCTCGAAAAAAAGAAAAGTGGCAGATATAACCTAAATAACCCCCAATATGCATGCTGTTATATAATCCCTCCCATAAGTGCAGGAAAAAGTTGAGACTCTCATCTACTTGATGAAATATGACAAAGGTGAAAGGACAGTCACTCCCATAGTTGTGTTACAATATATACAACTCCATCTTAGTAGACTGGAGGGATCCTCTTCCTGGCTTGGAAGAAGTAAGCTGAGGTGTTGTGGAAGAGCCTGTGAGAGGCTCATGTGGGAATCTGTGGGCAGACTTAGAAGTTGAGAGTGGCTTCCAGCTGACCACCAGCTAGGAAAGGGGAACTTCAGTACTACACCCACAAGGAACTGAATCCTGCCAACAACCACATGAGCTAGGAAGAGGACCCCAAACTTCTGAAAGGAGCAAAGCCTGGCTGACACATTGCCTATAGCCTTGTGAGACCCCAAACAGAAGACCCAATTAAGCCATGTGTGATTCCTGGCCCATGGAAACAGAGATAATGTATCTATGTTGTTCTCAGTCTTTAAGTGGGTGGTAATTTGCTATGCAAGATAGAAACTAGTACATTTAATTGGTTTTGCACAACTCAGCGTCACACTCATTTGAGCCTGACAACCTAATATATAATTCCCAAAATGTTTTGTCAAAATCATACTGATAACTTTGAAACAGCATACTTCCTATGTGCCTCATTAGGTATTACAGGGAATAGAAGATGAAGTGAACATACTGATATATATTTAGTTTACAGTCATAAAGTGAAGAAGTATCCAAAAACAGCAACAAAAGAAAATTGATTCTATGGTACATGTTAAAGTCATCTAGAATGCCAGAAAAGGAAAGGATTCGAGGATTTTACAGAGCAGAACACCAACTCCAATTTCCAAGTAGATGGATAACACCACTTTGAAAAGTCTCCATCCTCAATACCAACAATAAGGAGAAAAAGATATATAATATGTGGTCTTTAAAAATTTATAAGAATATAAGATCAGTATAATACCTAACCATACTGAGCTATTATAAATACATGGAAAAGAGATAATATGTGAAAATCCCTAGCATAGTAACTGGCATAGTATGTATAATCAAAATAAGCTGAATGAGATGAAGCCTTAATTTATACTTATAATGTTACAACCCTCTGCAAGTACCAGAAGGCTGCCCAAACAGCCTCTCCAATATCTAGGCCTTGGAGACTAATGAATCCCAAAGAGAATTACGTAATGTAATGGTATCTTGATAGCTGTCTCATGTCTTTCATTCCAAAACACTGATCATAGATACTCTCCAAGCCCTCTATGGCTCCCTACAACTTGCACTAATACACAAAATTGAATAACCTCATGGTGAATGGCAGCTCCTCAGTAAGCTCATATTTTCTCCTTTATGTTGGAGGAAATGTGGGCTTGCTGAGGAGCAGCAATTCAACATGAAGAGGTTTCTTATGATTCCAGCCAGCATTTGGAAGTACAGGGGGCAAGCATAATGATCCAGAGCAATTCTAGATTATTAAGGGGAATGGACCCTCAAGAGCCACTATCTTTTTTCTCCACTCATTTGAAAAGCCGAGTAAACTTGTGTTGCAGAGTACTTCCAAAAGAGAAGCCCTTCCTGCAAAAGATATTAATTTGTGATCAATAAAGCTAAAAGGGCCTCTTATAGAATGCCTAAGTGGGACTCAATAGGTAAATCTATGCGCCACTTTCATTTCTTGTCAGTAAATAGTGTAGTAAAGCCAAAACGTTCAGTACACGTGCTACACGCTATGCAAAGAAAATGTTCCATTTCTCATCCTTTTTTCTTTACTTGGCAAATGTCCTCTTTAAAGTCTCAATTCAAATGCCTCCAATGTCTGAGAAATCTTTTCTGACTCCTTAAGGCAATAATTACCTTATTTACCTTCATACAATACCCTGCTTATATTTCATCTTGTATTTCACTTATCACTAAATGTTTATCCTAATATTATAAAGTCCTTTGTGATAGAGACAACATGAGTGATATAGATTTTATATTTATGTCTTAGCCTAGGACCTGAATCATTATAGAAATTCAAAATCTGTTTGGCCAACAAACAAAATAATCTATACAAAATATATGCAAATAGAGGAAGAATTCCCCAAATGTCAGAGATTCAGTCAGCATCACAAAAGTGGTAAACCTCAAAGATAATTAGTTTGCTTTCAAAACTTAGCATTGACCAGAAATCCTCTACCCCAACCACCAGCTGTCATAGAAAAAACCTAGCACATTTCATAATAAAATAGTTCTTTTGAGGCATGTTTATTATATAATGGAATCTCTACAAATATAATGGTTTAGAATTGTGTTCTCATAAAATAAAATAGGACAAGAAATAAAGAACTGCAGTATTTCAACAACCCAAGTTAATGGCCCAGGCTCCTTTTATTACTACACATACAGAGAATCATCACTCTGTGAGTGCTGTGGAAAGAGAACCTCAGGAGATCTGATGCCAAAACAGGTCACGTGGCCAATGTTTCAGCTTCAATGCAGAGAGGGTCTAATAATACAAGTTATTTAGCAGTCAGTGTGTCCAAAAGCTCTTTACAACCCTAAATAATCCATCATCTCCAAACTCCCTGTGAGATCGGTAAAAATTATCATTCAGTCTTTACAGATGGAATATTTGAAATGTAAAATAGCATATACAAGGCCAGACAGGAACTCAGCACCATGATTAAATAAAAACTCTGAGTTCCCAACATCCAAGCCTTGGCAAAGGAATTTGTCACATTGCCTTTTTATATATAGAGCACGGAAACCCAGGGGGGATGCATAAGAAAGAACTCTGAATTTTAAAGCAATATGGAAATATTTAATTCAGGCTGAAGTTAATAGGTAATCAGCTCAATTCCTCCCCCTCTTGCCTGTGAGTAGCTAGCTGTCAGACTGGTAATTAGGTGACTTGGAAAAACCTACACAGGCTGAATACTGACAGAGGTGGGAACGAGAAAAATTAAGGGACAATGAAGACTTACATGCTGTCATCTATGCCTTCAGGGAACTTAAAAAAGAAGTATTAGCACTAGCAAGGCATTCACCTACTTTGGGTTATTCTCTACACAGAATAGAGTTTCATGACCCATGGCAGAATTTTATAACCGATTTAAGGAAGTTGTTCATCCTGAGAGGTCTTCTTTGCTTTGGACTCCTTGATTCACATTTCTTGTAGCATGTGCTTACATCATCCTGGCTCGATTTAATGACCAATCAATGAAAAACTAGGTATTTCCCACAAATCAGCACTAGGCAAGGATTTGCATCTTGCCTGCTTCACAGAAGTCAAAGTTCGGTTTATAAATTCATCATATAGGAATCTGAGTCCTGACAGCCAAGACAGAGTATAACCCCAGGAAGTAATTTATCTCCCCATCCCCACAGAGATGCTGTAGCTTTAATAACTGATAACAGAGCTGTGGGATAAGCAGGGCATTGGCCATAAATGGAATGTTCTAGTCTGGTGTTCCTCATTTAGGTGCTTTTTGACCTTTGGTGGCTTCTGACATCATGAAATGAGATACAGTCGCTACCTGCTAAGGGACAGAATGAAGAGGGATGAGAGGAAGTCTCAGTGATTCTCTGCTCAGGTGATTTGCAATACCAGAAGCCAGAAACTGAACTTCCCCAGGAATCTCTCTCTCACCTGCATGTTTGCTTGATACACCGTTACAGTTGCCCCATTACAGTTGCTCAAGAAGAAATGGCTGAAATGGAGCTGCTGCCTCTAGCTGACCAGGATTGGAATGCTCATGTAACCATCTGACCTTTTCTGACAGATAAGACATGGTAATAAAAATAAGAATATGCTTCTCATGTCTGAGTGCGATATAATTTGCATAGCATTTTCAAACACATTTCTGAAGGAGATCCTCCCTGTAGCCCTGGGAGGGAATTGGAATTCGGATGAGGTTTTTCTTTTCCATTTATTTATTTATTTATTTTTTTAGATGACAGAACTTAAGCCCATTGTGCTTCTGTGATTTTCCCAGATTAACACAGGTATTAAGTTGTTGAGTCATTTCCAAGCATTTTTGCACAATTAGCTATTTGTCCTATCCCTGTCTCCCTGTCCCCAAACCAAAGCAACTTATGTTTATTCAAATGAGGTAGAGATCTAGATGACCTTCCAGGACCCTTCCAGTGACAGGTATCAGTCACCATATTAATAGCAATATGTCTCTCAGAACTAGCCCAAGGATTTAGTAGATTTCCAAATTACTTTGGAAGGGGCAATGATTATAGTATTTTAGTTGGAACCAGAGAATCACACTCCAAGAAGATTATACATGGTCATAACTTATGTATTTATTTCAGTCTGTTGTGCCAAGAGCTAGAAGCTTACAATCCAATAGGGAAGATAGATATTAAATGAAGAAGTACACAATGCCTTAATTCCTACAGTGCTATTCAAAGGATGACAATACTCCCCTGGATACCAGCTAATATATGTCAAACTTCTTATCAGTAAAGAAATCACAGGTTGTTAAGAGAAAATCATGGCAGAAAATAAAGCCAGTTTTGTAGATCATGATTTTTACTATTGTGGAGCTGATAGAAAAAAAAAAAAAAAGCAGAGTCTGTAACTACAGAAAAAAAAAATACAGCTGAAAAAGTAACCCTGTGGTCTTCTTGCTAGTCACCACTTAAGGAAGTAGAGATTTTTCCAGACCCTTCTGTCACTCTGGGCAGGTGACTGACTTATAACTCAGGTGTGCATTTGCCTGCTTAAATCTGCCACAGTTCCAAACCGTTTGCCATGCTCTATATATAGAGATGACTTCACCCTCTGTTGGAATGCAGCAGCTGTTCAGTAGTGCACACTGATATGCTTCAGAGACTTAGGCCATATCTAATTGAACACTTCAATACTGCAGAGATAGGCACCTTGGAAATATTTAGATAAAATACCTTTGGCCAGATGGAAGCTGGCCAGAATACCAGCATAAAATCTTCATCTCACAGGACTGCTAGTGAGCCTTGGCGGGGGGCTCCATGGAGGGAGGTGGCATCAGGAGAGATGCCAGTCTGTCCTATCCACCCCCTGCACTGTAAACATGACACAAAGAATAGTAGGAAATAGGAGAAATCAGAATTTTGCTGCTTCCTCCTCCTGCCCTTGGCAGACCAAACAGAGCCTACCCTCTGTGAAAACAATCTGAATGTTAATGGTGCCTCCATGTCAGGAAGCTTCCCAGTCGTAATATTCCCCCACAAGACTGTCCCTTCCCCTAGAGGCCAGATTTCCAGCCCTGGAAATTGTTTGGCAGGTATAGAATCAATGGTACTTTTTAAACATTTATTTGCCTAGGATTCATTGCTAATCTTGCTAGGAGAAGCAACCAGCTATCAGGCCAGTTGGCTGGGAACTGGCCAGAAAGTACTTCTGGTTTTGCTACCCATGGTCCACATGACTCCAGCAAGCCTGTGTTGTGCTGGATCTCACTTTTCCCATCTGTAAACTTTAGAGATTGGCAGATTTAACTTCAATTTCTCTTCCAGCTCTAAAAGAACCTGTGCGTATTTTTCACAACACAACTCCCTCTCCCATTCTTTTTTCTTAGAAGATAAGAAAAAGAAAAAAAAAAAACATTAGCAGATGATAATGAAAACATCTTGCATTTGCATGTAATCTATTGTTTAGATAAATATATCCACCTTTAAGCCAAAGTAAGTGCTATTATTTTCATTTAGAAGAATCAACAGAAACACAGAGAAAATGAGTGGTTTGCCCAAATCAAGCAATTAGAAAGTACATTTGAATCAGGTCTCTGTCTTATCAACGATGAAGGGATCATTAACACACTAATGCAATTGCCTCTCCAGATGTGTCATTTATATAGACTCAGGAAAAATATCGAGGTTAGGAATAATAAGTATCTAGCTTTGGGTCTTATCTATGCTTGGATTTAGGGGTTTGGAAATAAAACACACAGTCTGGCCCTCTAGGTTCACAGTGCAGTAGGGGCACTGGCCTAGTGAACCAATGCTTGCCTGCCATATAATGTGGTAAAACACTGAATAGGACATCAAATTTATATTTGGAGCTTTAGAGGGCTGAAGTCAGGGGAGGCTTTGCAGAAGTGTGTATGTGCTACCCAGGCAGAAAAGAGTAGTGGAGCAGGGGGCAGACAGTGAAGAAAGTGCTAGGGAGGTTCTACAAACAAATAGTGTGTGAATGACTGGAGTTTAGAATGCTTGTAATAAATACTGGGCCTTTCACATAGCAAGATACACAACAATCGAATATTTGAACATCCAGGTGGAAAAGTTTATTGGCAGCTGGATATGAGAGTCTGATGCTCAGGGTTGAGGATGAGGTGTAAATACAAAAGCCATTGAGCCTCAATTTTTTATTGCATTTTTCTCTCTCCATTTCGAATATTTTAGTTTCTCTGAAGTGACTGAAAACACAGCAGTGCAAATGACAACCATTTCTGGACAGAGTCACTAGGGTGTCTGCAGTTTGAAGAAAGAAAGCTTTGTGAAATGTATCTTTGAGCCAGGGGTTTGTCTATGTGCAATTATTGCTTTAAGGACATAAGTATAAGTTAGACAATTATGATCTAGAGGAAGGAGGATAGGGAAGAGAGTAAGAAACAAGGGAAACAAAGTTCAGGTGGAGCAAAGCCCACTTAGTGAGTGCTCAATAAGTTTTACAGAAACGCAGAAGTGAGTGTAATCATTTGTTCCTAATAAGTAGTGCCCAACAAGTTTCACAGAAGCTCAGAAGAAACTCAGGGGTCAGGTGTTGCTGTTCCATTGTTTTTAAATGAAGTGTTTGTTCAAGGTACTTCTAGAAATTTATTTTTAAAGCTTAACACTATCAGAAAACATTTCAAAAATTGGTAAAAATTACAATTACTTTTTTAAATATGAGAAAACCTTTCAAAGTAGAGAAAATATTACAGTTGGCCATTCCACTGCTCTAAACCAAAAATGAAGTTATAAAGCTTCTCAGTAACCTGTGTTTCACATCCCACACATCACCCAGTAAACTATTTTCCGAAGAAACAGGAGAATATTACAGAATAAAAAACCTTAGAAATGGGAAATAACTATGTGTGAATGTTGAGGGACACTCAGAAGAGCAAAACCCAGTGGATGTTAAAGAAAACATAACGGGTTTAATCATATTTAAAAGGCCTATTCTATTGCTATATACACTAGAGGACAGTGAATATTTATTCTCTCCACCAGATATTACCATGATTTTAGGTAAGACAAAAGTAACTCAGATATGGATTTTTCTATTATTGGAAATATATTGTGTTGGCATATCCTCAGGTATTATCTTTAAATCCTCACCAAACACTGTGTAGTGGATATTATCAGTTCCATTTTAAAGTCCAGGAAAAACTCAGAAAGGTGAATTGTTTTATCAAAGTCCTAGCATATGTTAGAGTCCAGATTTGATTCGAGGCCACTGACTCAATATCCACCTGGTTACTGCCTACTTTTGTATAACCTGCAAGCCTATGAATTTTTTTTTCTATACAGTTAAAGAATTCAAAAGAGGAAGAAATTTTGCAACATATTGAAATTATATAAAATTCAAATTTCAGTGTTCATAAATAAAGTTTTTTAGAACACAGCTACTCTCATTTTTTATATATTGTCAATACCTGCTTTTGCACAAGGGCAGAGTTGAGTAGTTGTGACAGATAATGAACAATACACAAAAGAAACAATGTAAATAACTATTTCAAGGCTCAACCAAATGTAAGGCTCAATAAATGCAACACTGTTAGTCTTTTATTTTTCAAGAAAATACTTGGACTATCATGATAATGACAAAAAAGAGATTCCACACCCAAAACTTAGTCATATGTTGTTTTAGGAGGTAAGTACCTCCCAAAAGACCCACAGACAAAAATATAGCTTTTTTTTTTTTTTTTTTTTTGAGATGGAGTCTCGCCCTGTCACCCAAGCTGGAGTGCAGTGGGTGATCTCTGCTCACTGCAACCTCCACTCCCAGGTTCAAGTGATTCTCCTGCCTCAGCCTCCTGAGTAGCTGCGATTACAGGCACCCGCCACCACGCCCGGCTGATTTTTGTACTTTCAGTAGAGCTGGGGTTTCATTATGTTGGTCAGGCTGGTCTTGAACCCCTGATCTCGTGATCTGCCTGCCTTGGTTTCCCAAAGTGCTGAGATTACAGGTGTGAGCCACCACGCCCTGCCAAAAATACAGCATTTCTTATATTAAGAGGGTAGTCTAGACTGATTCACTATAGCTATATTTTATGACATTATACCAATCAAATATTCAGAGTCTTAATTTCTCCAAGAAAAAAACTGTGATGCCTGGTCCAAACTTGAATAAGCACATGGAAACATAAAGACCCAGATTAGTTGCAAACATTAAAATCTTAGAACTCTTTTTATTTACTGCTATATACATATATATAAAATATATTAGTTTTACAAACATTTATAATTTTATGCTCAAGTATTGCTTTAGCCAAGGTGCCAGTTTATGGAATGCCTGCTGTCCCATGCTAAGGTGTTTGGTTTTATCTGATGGTGATGGGGAGCTACTGAAGACTTTCAAATATAGGATCAATATGTGGGTTATCATAAATAAAGGGTCAGCTGATGAACAGTAGTCCAAGAAGGCTACCAGTGTATAGACAGAAGGGGAATAAAATGACACCAAAGAAAGGGGATTAGAAAGTTCAAGATAAATGATTTAATTGCCATGGCAAGTGCAACAAAAAGTCCTATAAATCAAGGATTTAAAAATATCCATGGATTGGTCAATTAGAAGGTTATCAGTGACTCAGCAAGGCAAGGTTCATAGGAGTGGTAAGGCCAAACATTAGACTGAAATAAACTGAAGAGTGAATTAGAAGAAATTATAGACTGTTCTTATCAGAGATTTGGAGGAACAGAGCAGAGAGATCGAACAGTTGCTTAATGAAGACGCAAACACAGTATTTGTTTGTTTGTTTGTTTATTTCTTTTCCCTTTTTAGGGTAAGAAATGTTCAAACATGTTTATTGGATGAGGAGAATGAACAGGGGTGGGGAGGTGAGAGTAGGGGAAAATGAAAGATATTAATTGAAGAAGCTGAATATCTAATGGAGCAAATCTTGGCAGGAGTGAGAGGAGATGTGGCCTCAGACATGGCCAGGGTTTGGATTTAAACAAAAAGTGAGGCATCCTTTCTTCTGGCACTGAGAGGAAGGCAATGAGTTTGATGGCAGATATAAACTAGCTTGTGGAGTTATATGTAAGAAAGATTTGGAGAATATTATAGCTATGACCTTGGTTTTCTAGATGAAGGAGGCAAGGTAATTCGCTAAGCATGAAAAGGTAGGGGTTGAGTAAGGATTTTAATAGACCAGTGATTTTTTATAAAGTGTAGATACCCCAAATGTAAAGACAGGTATTTCCTTTCTTTATTTTCCTATTGCTGTCATTTAAGCATGATAGAAGCACTTCTAGAATCTACAAATAAATATTTGTTCCCACTCTATCGGATACTTCATGATGGCTTTCTTTTGTTTTGCAATTTTCTTGTATTTTTTCCCACATTCTACTGGTTATATATTGTTGTTCCCCAGATTAGATAACTTTGAAGAAATATTTTGTGCACCTAATTCATCTACCAACCTCAATCATTGTTTAATTCTCCCTGGACTTTCTGTTTTGGATTATCTTCATTTTACAAGTACTTTTCTGTGGTTAGATATTTCTTTTTTTCTGTTTTATGTGAGATTTGTTTTAAGGACTTTGTTTTTAAGATCTTATCATGGAAGAAAAAAGATTTTCATTTTTAACATTATACTGACCTCTAGAGTAGAAAATGTTGAATATCACCAACAAAGGAAAATAGCATGTTAACTGGCATGGAAAAGATTTGTTTTTAAAACTCCAATAATTCTCATTAGGGGAGTACTCATTTAGAGGAGCATTCTTTTACTTGAATACATAATTAAAATAAATAATTGTATTTTCATACATGGCATCACGGGAAAAAATGTGAAGAGAGTCTCTATAGTCTTAGCCACAGTATAATATTTTTGGAACAAGATGGGCTGAGAAGTCATAATATTCTATTTCACATTTATATAGTGATCTTTCTCTAAAGGAAGTCAAGATCTTAAATAACAAAACACGGAAGAAAAATTGTCCAATTTTTTTTAGACATATCAAGAAAGGTAGAAAGGTGGGGAGTTATGAAGATCAAAAGGCATCAAGATTGAATAAGAAAGAGAGTCAGAGAGTTACAAATTAGATTGAATAACTTTTTTTTGCCACCATTCTTCCCTATTCCACAGCTTATTAGTGAAAAATTAAAGATCCAGAAGGCTGTCTATAATTTGCAACTTGAATTTCCTGAATTCCAGTTCAGCATCTTCATTGTATAATATAGCTTCTCCTACTAGGAAGATAAGTGATATAAGAACCACCAAGTTTCTCATTGACCTTGAGTGGTGGTCCTAATCACAAGGAAAAGGGACACCAGACATGGAACTCGAGTTTCATGGTGCTCTGTGAAAACATCACTTTAAGGTATTAGCACTAGTCACAAGCTTTCTGAATTCAGCTGCCAGATAAAGACCCCTTTCCTAGAAAGCTACCAGGTCATAAAGAGATTATAGAAGTGTCTGATAGAGTACTTCTATACCAGATGCCTCTGGAATAGAGCAGAAAATTCCAAGTATAGTTAGCTGACAGGGCCAGAACATGTCATTTTAGTATACCAAGCATGTTCACATACTCTTCTAATTTAGGTTTCTCAACTATCCAGGAAAAAAAGCAGAGATATCCCTTTTTTTAAACAAATAAATGTTCAGGGGAGTTAAATAATATAGGCTTCACACTGATGTGAAATAGCAAAACTGGCATCTGAACTCATGTTATCTCATTTTAAGCCCTATTTCCCACTCTTCCTTCAGCACTTGAGTATTCCTCATTGACTTCACCACTTTGCTACTTGGGCAAGGCTTATGATTAATGACGGTTTGTATGGTAGGAAGTTTTTCTTTCATAAACAACTTTCATATTTACTGGGTTTGAAACTAGTCTTTAGAAGAACTCCCAAACCACTGGGTTATAAATTGGTCTTGATGAGATAAAGGAATGATTAACAATATTAAGTCATTTCCCATAGGTATACCCCAAGGCTGTTCCAGAAGCTTGGCAGTAGGCAGCTAGCCTTTGAAAATGATGTCAGACTCAAAATGAGGCATAATTTTGAAGTATATTTGATTTAAGTAGAACCCTAGACTGAGCCTCCTTTTTCTGTCTCTCCAACCATAAAATGCCACGCCATTCATATCCATGTACCGAGGCTGTTGTCTATCATACATACATGTATATTTTGGAATCATTTATTTGCATCTTCAGATTAGGCAGCTATGGATGCAGGGTCACATCAGGCACGACCAGAAATGGGTGATGTGTTTATTTTGACTCTCCACTTATACTTTGTATCCTTTTCTTTCATATTGATACCACCTAAGTTCTTAATAATAACCAATGCCTTCTAATCTTGACCTCCAAAAGATAATCTCACAGAAGTTTCAATTTACACTAAAATGTAAATGGCAGACAACAGCATCAACTTCTACTCACCCCAGAAGAATATATATTTTACAAGTATCAAGTCTTTACACAAAATGGGAAAAAATCCATCATAGTGATTGTGGATTTTCCTACAAAGATGACAAATCTTACTGCCATCTTCTACAATGTAGCCTCTTTCCCATTATCCCAACAAGGAGCAAAAACTCTATTCCCCAAAAAAAAGTCCAGAAGGAGAAAATGTTTGTTTACCAAACTAAGAGTTAGAAGGAAGAGAAAGCTAAGAAACCTCCATTCATCCCCTATGACTTTAAGAAAAAAAGAGAGCAACTTCATGTGTATTGAGTTTCCGTTACATATTATTAACTATAATAACTCTCTTTTATGTACTATCTGATTTATTTCACATCACTCATGAGTTTCTTAAAACTCATGATAGAGGTAATTTGTTACCATTGTAATTTTTAAGAAACATGCAGTTTTGAATGTCAGAGTTGAAAGTGGAACTCAAGATTTTTAAGCCAACTGCATTTTCACCACTGCCACCTGTATATGAACTAGTAGGTATTTCTGTTGATACTCTTGGATCTAAAAAACTTTGTCAGCACTACCTCCCAGTGTACTGTCTCTAGATTCAAACTGCATGGGCTCAGTCTCAGCTATACTATTAACTAGCAGCATGACTGTAGTCCGGGTATTTAACTCTGCTGAGCTCAATTTCCTTATTCGCCAGAAAGGTATGATAATAGTACCTACATTGTTAGGATTATCGTGAAGATTAATTGAACTAAACTACATGAAATGCTTAGCACAGCAGCTCAATAGCTGTTCAGATATTATTGCCATTACTGGCTAGGTCAGAGGTGGTCATTTTTGCTTCTTGCATGTCAGCTCTGATTGAGCATTTCGGGAACATTGTGCTGAGAAGAATTCAGAGAAGACCTCTGTAGAAAGAGTACTGTGCCTGATTTGTCCCTAAGAGCAGGATGGGCCTAAGGGAACCAAGTGTTCAGCAAATAGGCTATTCTGGACCTAGGTGAAAGCCAACTCTCCTATGGGTCTTGAACAAAATGGTGCTTTAAAAGATAAATGAATGTTTAATGAAGTAAATAAATATGTGAAGTAATGAATCAACTTAAGGCCTACCCAGTGTAGGTCTATATATTAGCTGAATTTAGTGTCAAATTTTGAGTCCACTTTCTCAGCTTTTTAGTCATCACTCAAAATAGGTGAGTTCTTTAAAACTTCAGGGGATCTCAGAGGAAAGACATTAAAAGGCATTGAAAATATGCAACATCTTTCTTGGTAGATAATGTAATAAGACAAAAGGACTTCTATCTCTAAGAGCCTATGACTCTAGGATTGGAGTATGTCCCAATTGGAGTTGTCCAAGTTTGTGGCATGTTGGATGTGACATTGTACAAAGAAGCAGAGACATGTAGTTCAAATTTAGAACCAGTAAACACATGGCTGTCCACAGTAAGTTCGGGTTGGAGTATTGAGTTTTCAATATAAAAATGAAAACTATCTTTCCCGGCCTTTGAGCTCTGTCCTTCACCTCTGAAAGTTTGCCAGGTTAGTTTCAGAAGCAGGCGTACATTTCTAAAAAGAGAAAAAAGATCTTTAACACAAAAATAAATAACTTTCAGACTTACGATGTAAAGACCTTAGATGAAGTGACTTGAGAAAATAAGGGAAGTTAGAAAAGTCTCATGAACAACTTTGGAGAAAATTATTGAAAATGCTATAAAAAGAATCCAACAATAAATTGAGCTGTTTGAATTTTTAAAAAATCAATAGACTGCAGCTTTAGTTGCTCTTTTTACTTCTTCTAAGACTAGGAAATACCAAATTATTTCATCTTTATTATTATTCCTTGTACTGTATCTATATACCTTGAAAAGAGGTGCCATGGTACAGGCTGAGGCTCAAGAGAAAAATGCAAAAAATTAAAGGGGGATGGGAATGACCTGTTTTGAAAAAGACTACACTTATACTGTTGAAACTGAACCTGAATACAAAGGATTAAATAAGGTCTTTTGTATGATTATGAGCCTCTTAAAACAGAAAATTATGAGCCATATTTTATTATTAATTGAGAGGAGCGTCTACCAGGGCTCAATGACTATCTTCTTTCATTTGTGATGCTATAAAAAAGCACCACAGACTGGGTAACTTATAAGCAATAGAAATTCTCACAGTTCTGGAAGCTGAGAAGTTCAAGACCACAGAGTCTGTATCTGGTGAGAGCCCTCTTGCTGTATCCTTGTGTGGCAGGTGGTGGAAAAGCAAGAGGGGATAAACACTGTGTCCTCACATGGCAGAAGGGCAGAGGAGAGAGAGGCCACTCGCACAAGCCCTTTTAATAAAGGTATTCATCAGTTCATGAGAGAAGAATCCTCATGACCTAAACACTTCCTGAAGGACCCCACCTTCCAACATTGTTGCTTTGGAAATTAAGTTTCCAATACATGAATTTTGGAGAACACATTAGGACTGTAGCAACGAGTACCTTGGAGCCAAAAAGATCCAAAACTCATTTTTCAGAGAATATATATGGCACAAGGTATCTGCAGAGCATACTTTGGGAACTACTGGCGTATTGCTGCAGGGGTATGATATTAAATGTTTAATGATATATGAGTATAAGACAACCACTTGTACACATTTTTATGGCTTACAATGCAATATTGTGTGTTTTTATGCATTTAACTCTCCAAATTACCCTGTGAGGTCTGTATAACAATATTCACTTCAAAGATGTAGAAAGAAAAACCCACAGAGGTGAAATAACTTTCCCAAAGTCTCACAAGTAATTATAGGCAGAACCAGGACTCAGGGTTAGAACTTTGGCTTTAAGTCTTATGCTGTTTCCAGTAGTAACAGCAGTAAACTAAACTGGAAAAGGTTTTGGCATACATATCAACTTTTTTTAGGAGTATAACTATGTTATGGGCCCAAACTCATTAATCTCTCAATATTTCAGAGAAGTCGATAAGAAATTTTTGTATTCCCATTTTGCAGCAGTTGTTTTTCTGTTTCCCTTCACACAGACCCCAAACAATATTTGCTATTCCTTAAATAATGCAGTCTACAGAACCAATTAAATGGAGCGATCCTTTTGCCTACTGCTATGGATTAAGCTGAAAGCCTCTGAGGGGCTAAAACAAGCAGTGTCCACATTGCTGCCTTACACTGAAGTTACCAACAACATTTACCTACTGAAGGGATGCAGCTCTGGCCTGCTTTAATTGCTTTAAGTCAAATCCTGCCTCTGTTGTCATAGTTCTCCGGGAGAATACAGATCCCTAGGCTGTTTAAATGATTTTAATAAGAACAACAATTGAAATCCTTTAAAGATCAACAACAAGGTGAAGATTTTTAGGAAAGTAAACCCAAACAAAATTGGTCCAAAAATATTTGAGAAGTCTGCAACTGATGACTATGGGTGTAACAAAAACTGGTCAGATTGATTTTTTGTATATATTTGGGCAAGCTGCTTCACATCTTTGGACCTATTTTATCCTTCTTAAAAAGAAGGCTATTGAATATATATTTAAAACAAAGTTTCTAATATCATCTTGCCAACCTATGAAGTGTAAGGGAAAGCATTTTTGGTGCCTAATAAATGTCAGGGCCTTCTTTTATGCATTTCTTAATACTTGGGCTAATCATTTAAGGCTTTTGACACTGAATTTGAGCCTATGTCTTAATATGCATATGGGTTTTGTCCCCAACAGAAACTGGATGTACTAAAACACTGCACATTGATTAGGGGGCAGGTACAGTTTTCAGAGGTGGTGATGATACCTTTTTCATTCTTATTTTCAAAATAGAGACTGTAGCTTCAAAAATATTTTGTAATCCCTCGGTGCTGTCCTTCTAAGATTCTTTGGGTCTCTGAAAGCCATGAGTGTTTGTATCTAAATAAGAATCTGGAGCTAGCCTAGAGATTCTGAAGCTTAAGGAATCAGTTTTCTTCTTTTGGGTCTGTAGGGGAACAGGGAGACCAGCAAACTTTTTGCAGAATGTTCTCTTCCCCTGATAGTGGAAAAAAAAAAAAAAAAGCAGAAAAATCAGCAACATGATATTGAAATCTCAACAATGACCTTTAGGAAATGTTAAACGGATAGTGGCAATGATTGTGGAAAGAGAGTAGTTTTTGAACAGGGTTAATTTTCCCTCCAAATCATACTTTGAAACATTAAGTTAAAGCAGTAAGTTTTGTGATCACAAAATAAAAATTGCCAAGAGCATATCATTCAAGGCTAAAAGTGCTGAGAACAGGAGAAAGTTTAAAATAGAATTATGTGTTTCTTAGATGTCAAGATACATAAGCTTCCATATGATCACAGACATAGTGCTATTTCAAAATGCTCCTAAAATGGATTCTATATTATTTATTTTCCAAATTTAGAATTTGACATTTTTGCTAATTAAACAATGAGATTATATGTGAAAATTTTAAAAAAGACAGCTATGATTACAGGTCTTGCTGTGGCACTTTAAGTACATTTAATTCACTTTTCTAACAACAATTTAATAAATTAGGAAATATTTCAAAATGTAAATATACGTTTTATCAGTTTGCAAAGTGATTGCTTTGGTGGTAATAGATTCTTCTTAAACACCAAGTCATGACATCTATCTCATTCCTGACTGAAGTTCCTGGCCTATTTTGGTGAATGTACTATGTGTATTTAGGGTGGAAAAGTATATTCTGGAGTTGTTGGATTCTTGTTCTACAAATATCAACTAGATCAAGATGGCTAACAGTGTTGTTTATATCCTATAAGGTTTACTAATATATTTTTGTAGTTGTTTGAAAATATTATTTTATTACTCAAAAAGTTCCCGTAAGATGAAAACAAAAATACCATGATATTAAAAGTCTTCACTGAAACCACATTTGGCAAAATATCTACTTAAATTACATAGATTTACATAATTTTAATAATCATCATCAAAGAGTCCAACACTGAATTCACTTTACTCATTTTTCCTACAAATATGTTTTGTATAGTTTCTTTTTTTTTCTTTTTGTAACTTTCATTTTAGATTCAGAGGTACATGCACAGGCTTGTTATATAGGTAAATTGCATGTTACAGGGATTTGCTGCACAGATTTTTTTTTCACCAAGGTAATAAGCATAGTGCCCAATAGATAGTTTTTCAATCCTCACTTTCCTCCCATTCTCCACCCTCAAGTAGGCCTCAGGGTCTGTTATTTTCTTCTTTGTGTCCATGTGTATTCAATATTTAGCTTTCACTTATAAGTGACAACATGCAGTATTTGGTTTTCTGTCCTGATTAGTTTGCTCAGGATTATAACCTCCAGCTCCAACCATGTCACCACAAAGGACATGAATACATTATTTTTATAATTGTGTGTTTCCCATTTGCTTGGTTGATTTTCTCTATCCCTTTATTTTGAGCCTATCCATGTTATTTCATGTGAGATGGATCTCTCAAAGACAGCATACCAATGAATTTTGCTTCTTTATCCAGCTGGCGATGCTGTGCCTTTTAATTGATGCATTTAGCCCATCGCCATTTAAGGTTAATATTGATACATGCAGATTTAATCCTGTCATCATATTTTTAGCTGGTATTATACAGACTTGATTGTGTAGTTGCTTTATAGTATCAATGGTCTATGTACTTAAGTGTGTTTTTGTGGTTGCTGATAACGATCTTTCCTTTCCATATTTAGTACTCCCTTCACAACCTCATGTAAGGCATATCTGATGGTAATTCTTTTAGTATTTGCTTATCTGAAAAGGATCTTATTTCTCCTTTGCTTATGAAGCTTAGTTCGGCTGAATATGAAATTCTTAATTAGATTTTATTTTCTTTAAAAATACTGAATCTAAGCCCCCAATCTCTTCTGTCTTGTAGCATTTCTGCTGAAAGGACTGCTGTTGGCTTGATGGGGTTGCCTTTGTAAGCAACCTGTCCCTTCTCTTTAGCTGCCTTTAACATTTTTTCTTTCATTTCAACCTTGGAGAATCAGGTGACTCTGTGTCTTGGGAATGATCATCTTGTAAAATATCTTGCAGGGGTTCTCTTCATTTCCTGGATTTGAATATTGGACTCTCTAGCGAGGCTGGGGAATTTTTCATTGACAATATCTTGAAATACGTTTTCCACGTTGCATGCTTTCTCTCCCTCATTTTCAAGGATGCCAATGCATCAGAAATTTGATCTCTTTACATAATCTCATGTTTCTTGGAGGTTTTGTTTCTTCTTTTTATATCCTTTTTTTCTTTATTTTTGTCTGACCAAGTTAACTTGGGAGAACTGGTCTTCAAGCTCTGAGAGTCCTTCCTCAGCATGGTCCACTCTATCACATCAGTTTGGTTCTTTCTTAAAAGGCCATTTCATCTTTTAGCTCCTGTATTGCATTATTGTATTCCTTAGTTTCCTAGGATTGGGTTTCAATCTTCTCCCAAATCTTGATCATCTTCTTTCCTATCCATATTCTGAAGTCTATATCTGTCATTTCTGTCTTTTCAACCTAGTTAAGAACCATCACTGAGGAATTGGAGTGATCATTTGGAGGTAAAAAGACACTCTGGCTTTTTGAATTGCCAGAGTTTTTTGCACTGGTTCTTTCTCATCTTTGATATTACTGTCCTTTGGATGGGGATTTTGGCTTTTATCTTCTTTGATGCCCTGGGAGTTTGACTGTGGCATATGATGGGTTCGGTCAACTGGCTTCATTTCTGGAAGATTTTAGAAAGCCAAGGCTCAGCTCGACACTGCTGGGCTGCATGTTTTAACTCTGGGGGGCTGGTACTGGGCCCCTGGCCTTGTTCTCTGGCCCCTCAAGGTTAGGAAGCTGCTGCACTAGAGAGACTGAGGTGTTCTTGTCCACTGGCCACCACACTCTGATGGGGAGGGGTGCTGGTCAAAGCATGTCACTGGAGTGGTGGCAGTGGGATCCATGCTGGCTCATGCATACCAACAGCCACAGCAATGTGGCAGGGTGCACACATGT
The DNA here is from genome assembly GCF_028885655.2 of Pongo abelii. Taxonomy (NCBI): domain Eukaryota; kingdom Metazoa; phylum Chordata; class Mammalia; order Primates; family Hominidae; genus Pongo; species Pongo abelii. The sequence goes on from NC_085928.1 coordinate 188,330,012, forward strand.
TGGCTTGCGCATGGCGACTGTGGGAGCAGGGAGGTGGTGTTCCTGCACATGTTTATACCAGTAATGACAGCACAGCAAGGGCAGTACACTAGCAGAGATGGAGTTGCTGGTGTCCATGTATGCATTCACACTGGCAGCATTGGTGGTGGTGGTGGTGAGGGTCGGGGGGAGAGCAGTGTTGCCAGCCTCTGTGCACACATTAGTGCTGGCACAGGAGTGAATCTGCATGTTAATGGCAGGGGGAAGCAACAAGGTGGACTCATACAAGCACAGCGATGGAAGATGGCCATGAGCAAATGCATGTCAGTAAAGCATTATGGGAGGGCTGTGAATGGGGTGAAGCTGTGGGTGGGCTGGTTCATGTAAGTGGGGCCTGGTCTGCTGGAGTTCTCTGATAATCAGGCACAGTCTGCCATTGAAGGAGCTATGATGAGGGTTCCTAGAAGCACCCCTGTTGGGTATCCGAGGCTGCACTTCAAGCAAGCATGACCAGACTGGCTCCCCAAGAGAGGCCAGCAGGCAAGAGAGCATCAGATCAGGCATCAGGCCACATCCTACGAGCAAGACTGCCCTGCTTTGTCTAGCTCTAACAGTTATATTGAGGTTAAACTATCCCGGAGAAGCATAGTGAGCCTTGGAGGATGGATGTCCCTGGCTGTGCTTCACTGCGGCTCTTCTGACACCACTCTGGGCTCTGCACAGGCTGGAGTCTTGCCCACATGACCTCTCTAAGCAGCTTTTCCTACCATCTCAGATGCCCATAGAGGTTGAGGGACCTAACAGAATGGGTCCATGGTGAAAGCGGGCCACTCCTCACCTGTAAACTCACCCTTCCCCCAGGAGTCTCTGAGGGCCAGGTCCAAGTCCTGAGGCTCAGCTGCACTACACTGGGTTCCCAGCTTCCTCTCTCTTCAGCCCAGCATCTGCATCCTCTCTGCATCCACTCTTAATGCTTTCCATCAGAAGATCTGCTCAGAGGTGTGTTATAGTCTTTCCAGTGTCCCGGTCTCTCAGTGGGAGATATTTCTCCTGGCTACATCTAGTCAGCAATCTTGGCAATTCTCCAAGGTTCTACTGATAAAACAAACAGAAAACAACAACTATATATATATATATGTATATACACATATATGTAATACACATATGTATATGTATATGTATATATGTGTATATGTATATGTATATATGTAATACACATATATATATGTATATTAGTTTCTAAGACAGGGAGAGATTTTAAAATGATTGTCCAATTATTTATTTCTTCCTTTAATCCTGTTTGTGCTTTATATGTTTTAAGGTTCTGTTATTAGGTGTATACATATTCATGATTATCATATGTTCCAAATCGATTCACCTGTTAACATTATAAAATAATGTTCTTTATATTATTAATACTTATATGTTAATAATACTTTGTCTTCAAGTCTATTTTATCTGGTATTAATATAGTTTCACTAGTCTTCTTCTGCTGCATTTTCTTATTGCATGATATATCTTTTTCTATCAATTACTTTTAACTTGTTTCTTTATATTAATGTGCTTCTCTTTGTGATAGAATATAGTGTCATCTTCCTTTATTTCTAATAATCTCTGCCTTTTAATTAGTGTTTTTAATCAATATTTAATGGCATTATTGATTAGGTTAAATTTAGGTCTACCATTTTATTATTTGTTCACTGTGTATAACATTTCTCCCTCTTTCCCCATTCTTGTCTTCTTTTATTTGTAGTGCTTTAGAATTTAGCTTTTTAACTATATCTATTCACATTTTTTCTTTTCAAGTGGTTGCTCTAGGGATTACTATGTGCACCCTATTTTTCTCAGTCTACTTAGCGTATTAATATGTAGAAACTTTGCAAAATAGTAAGTTCATTTATCCACACACCCTCCACTATGTTTTATGTAATTTTAACATCTGGGTTATCTCTAATTTGTCATCTGTTGTTTGCCTTTTTCTTTGCAATAAAGCCACATATTTCTCACACACACATATGAGTAATTTTAGATTGTCTCCTGGAAGTTGTGAATGTTATGTTGTATAGACTCTATTGTATTATATTGTTTTAAGGAGTATTGTTTTGTTTCAGCAGACAATTCACTTAGTTAGAATCATATTGTCAATTCTCATGCCTGTGGTGGGTGGTGGCTCAGATATAAGATCAATTCTTAAATCTTTACATGTACGCTATTTTCAGTTTGTGTCCTACATAACAGGTTCAAGAGTCAGCCAGTGACAGGCTAAGTTAAACCATGAGACTTGGGGTTCACCTTCTCTGTGCCTCAGCTTTCTGAGTACCTTCCTTTATTCTCTGGTAGCCTTGGTTGTTTGATCTTCCTTGATGGCCAGAACGACTGGGTTCTCTATCACAGATTTGCATTTGTTTTTGCTTTCAAGGCAATGCCTATGGCCACTCTCAGGGAAGAGTCACAAAATCCAAGGAACTCATTTTATACCAGTCACTTGCTACAAGTTTCTACTCCAATCCAAAATCTACCACCACTGTTCAACCTCTAGAATCCTCTGTTAGATTTTATTGTTGTTGATTTGTTTTTCAAATTGTATAGCTGTTATTTGTAGAAGAAATTGGCCTATTAGGCACCCACTCTTCCAGGACAGAAGGCCAAATTCTCATTAATTTCTTTATTTCCCTTCCTCTTGAAGGAAGGGCCTGAGAATCATTTAACTCCAGTTATCCACTTCCAAAAGCATATGCTGCTAAGTCTTGTATTTTAATTACCTTGATGTTTTAGACTCCAAATTACATCATTCTTATTGTTTTATGCTTTCAATATTAATTCAGCTCCACAATACATCTTTCTTACTGTTTTATACTTTCAATATTAGTTCACCTTTACTTTTCTTTGTACTCTTCTTGATGCACTACCCTTCTTTCTATATTTCTGAGCTCTAGCTTAGATTATTTTCTTCTGCCTGAAAAAAATTTTTAGCATTTTCTTTTTATTATTATTATTATTATTATTATACTTTAAGTTTTAGGGTACATATGCACAATGTGCAGGTTAGTTACATATGTATACATGTGCCATGCTGGTGTGCTGCACCCATTAACTAGTCATTTAGCATTAGGTATATCTCCTAATGCTATCCCTCCCCCCTCCCCCCACCCCACAACAGTCCCCAGAGTGTGATGTTCCCCTTCCTGTGTCCATGTGTTCTCATTGTTCAGTTCCCATCTACGAGTGAGAACATGCAGTGTTTGGTTCTTTGTCCTTGCGATAGTTTACTGAGAATGATGATTTCCAATTTCATCCATGTCCCTACAAAGGACATGAACTCATCATTTTTTATGGCTGCATAGTATTCCATGGTGTATATATGCCACATTTGCTTAATCCAGTCTATCATTGTTGGACATTTGGGTTGGTTCCAAGTCTTTGCTATTGTGAATAGTGCCGCAATAAACATACGTGTGCATGTGTCTTTATAGCAGCATGATTTTTTAGCATTTTCTTCAGCGATGGTACACTGAAAAATTTTCTCTTTTTTTTTTGTCAGGAAGTGTCTTTATTTTACTCTCACTCTTGAAGAATATTTTCAATAAATTATAGTTATAGGTTTGCAATTATTTCATTTCACCACTTTGACAATACCATTTATTTTCCTTTCTGTCTTTATTATTTCTGTTGAAAATTTGGCTTTCATTCTAATTGTTGTTCCCTGAAAATAATTTATTCATAAAATCTATATTAATATTTTTTTCTTCGAATTTAGCTTCAATACTGCTATGATCATAAGCCTGCATGTGACTTTCTTTTAAATGTTTCTACTTGGGATTTGTAGGATTTGTAGGCTCCTAAGCTTGATGCTTTTCCTCAATTGAAAACAAATTATTTATCATTACGTTCTCTAGTATCATTTCTGTCCTATCCTCTCTTCCCTTTTATTTTGGGATTAGATTACACATAAGCAGACCTATATACTGTCTCTCTTTTTTTCTCTTTTTTATATTTTCTAGACTTATATATAATTTTGTTTTGTTATTAGAAATTTATTTCTAATCTGTAATCTAGTCTACAAATTCTCTCTTGTCTGCTGTTAATTCCACCATTTGAGTTTTTCACTTTGGTGTTTAGGTTTCTCAGTTATAGAATTTCAATGTGGTTCTTCCCAGTTTCAAGCTTAAATTATTTTATTCCTGCCCTTAACTTCTTAATTTAGTAAGCATACTTATTTTAAAACCTGGAATTGACAACTTCCCCCAGTGGATCTGTTTCTATTATTATCATTATTGATACTACTTTCCAGTCATATTATTTTTACAACTTGCATAACTAGCATTTTGATTTCATGTTTTAAATATTGTATTATTATTTTTAAAATGTCAGCCTTAATTTTAGATACAGGGGTACATGTACATATTTGTTACATGGGAATATTGCCTGATGCTGAGATTTGGAGTATGGATCCCGTCACCCTGGTAGTAAGCATAGTACTCAATGGGTAATTTTTGTAATCCAACCCCTCTCCCTCCATCCTCTAGCAGTCCATAATGTTTATTGTTTCCATACTTATGTCATATGTGCTAGTATTTTCAAAACTTTGCAGATAGTTTGAGTAATAGAAACATTTTGTTTTTCCCAAAAGTATTTAAATTTTTATATTCGGAGTACCTAGCCATCTGGGATTACTCAAAGCTGAGATGCCCACAAAGCTGAACTACAGTCCCTGCAGAAGCCATCTTCTTCTGTATCACAGTTACTCTCTAGTGAGGCTCTTTAGAGTTCCATCTCAGTGTAAGGAAGATGCATCAGGACTTTTACTGGTGGGCCTTGTACCCAGAGGTTTTACTCTAGCCTTGAGGCTATCAAATGAGCCATCCATCCTTTTATTCTTTCAGCTCCCTTGTAGATTTTTTTACTTACTCTCAGGTGAAATATAACTCAAATTCCTCTGATTTTCAATCTTTCCACACATCCCAGCCTGATAATTCCTCACTATTATGCTATCTCCCTATTACTTTCAAGCAAAATTTTTTATATATCAACAAGATTTTCAGTTGACTTCCAGGGGATAGTTGGACCAAGTTACCTAATCTGCCATTATAGGAAGCAGAAATGTAAAGTTAAATATTTTTTTAAAAATTTATAGTATAAGAAGACAACTATTATTTAACTATAATAATATTATTTGCTGGGGTAATTACAGCAAGTTAGGGAAATAATCAAATACTACCTGCAATAGTCAAAATAATCAAATCTATGCACTTTATCAAAATTTTTAAATTAGCATATAGTATTTACTGTTTTTATAAGAAAGGATATTTTTTCAAAGCATTATTTATACATACTACAGAGTATTCTTTATTTAGACATATCACGACTTACCCTACTGTATCCCTTTTTCACAATAAATATCATTCTGCATAAATCATTATTATATTTGCTAGCAGTTTGGGTTATCAGTTTTTCCTTTCATTTAGAAAAATGGCTGTTGTATTTATTTAACATAACCAGCAAATATTCATTGCTTAGTTCTATTTTACTAATTTCTTTTATAAATATTATTATTCTGTTTTTCCACAAGTTCCACAAGTTTGACCTTTTTTTCTGACTTTCTATCTTAAATACTCAGTTCACATATTTCTACTGGCTTTCATTTTTAAAAAATGTGTTTAAGGCCACAGATATGTCATGGTTACACTGTTATGTTGTTCATTTCTAATATAATTCATTATGTTATATCCTGTTTATTATGTTTTATTGTTAAATTTCTATATATTTTACAACTACCATTATTTTACTCTTTTACCTGAGTGCCCTCAGGTAAAAAAAAAATTACAATGACTAATTTTTCATATGACTCAAAAAAGTTTATAATTCTGACACTCCTGACCTATGACCACAGACAATGCCCATGAGATTTAAAATTATATTATAGAACAAAAATGTGTCATTTTGGTTTGATAGTAAATGTTTAATTTAACCTTTTCATCCTTAAACCCTATTTTATTTTGCTCTATTGTATTGCTTGCTCTGAAGAAAGCGGTTGCCATGTTGTGTGGATTTGAAACCTACCAACAGTAAAATCAGAGGGCTTGGAAGCAGATTCCCCTGCAACTGAGCTTGAGATGACTCCAGACCTGGCCAGTACCTTGATTACAACCTTGTCAGTGACCCTGAGACAGAACCATTCAGCTAAACCATCCCAGGTGGTTATAGTCTGTGAGAAAAATAAACGTTTGTTGCTTCAAGCCACTAAGTTTTGGAGTAATGTATTACACAAGAAACAGATAACTAGTATATGTCTCATTTCTTTTCTACCAATATTAAATAATTAATAAAATTTCAAGTGACAAGGTAACATATAGGAAAAAGAGAGTATGGCTAAACCAAGATGTTTAAAACAAAATTATGGTCAAGTCTCAATTGTGTATAAGTAAGGAAATAGAAAGTACTAATCTCTCCAGATATGATGATAAGAAACCTGGCTATCTGTCCCTGGAGTCAGGAAATAAAAATCCAATGTTGAGAACCAAAGAAGATGAATGGAGTTAAATGAATAGTTTATAACTTCCCAAATGCAGTTCATGTGAACAAAGTTCATGGCCATGGCCCAATCTTCACCATCTTACACCTTATTGAGTTGTATCACAGAAGTGTCATTGGCTTACTTGCAGACTGCTGATTGAAATCTGCTCTGCCGTCAAGCTTCAGGTTCATGGCAGTGCACTGTATTCCAATCTCTTTTGTCCTTACATGTATTTAACACAAGGAATTATGGTTTAAATTGAACCTAAAAGCTAAAATTTCTGTGACAGATATTTATTTAAAACCAAATAAGAAATGCTATGCTCTATCAAATCCTTTGGGAAGAATCCTCAAGAGAATTACATTTCCTGCTGTGTGTTTTATCTCTTTCACAATATAAAAGATGGGACTTTTCCTTTTGGGGTGTTTTAAGATCTCTGACATCTGGTTTAGAAAGTGATGAACGTGCAACTTCAGTAATATCTTGCTTTTGTCACAGGAAACATCAATAGACAGAACTATGCCTGTGACGTTCATACTAGTGCACTCTATCATAGCAATATTTTTGTTAAAATTTGGACTTGGTCCTGTCACTTGACTTGTGGAGAATGGGTTATCTTGTTTCAAAAATCTTTGCCAACTATCAGTCATCATTAGTAAAAACATCTTTTTTCTGCCCCGTACTGTCTAATAATTCAATATACATACTTTCCCAATCACATCTTTATTGTCTTGTCCCCCCTCATCCTCCTTTGCTCCAATTTTTCATTTTAGTATAGCTGTTCCAATTTCTGGTGCCTTTTGAAAAATTGTCATAAAGCTTCCTGTCTCTCTGTTTTTATTCTCTGACCTTGGCTAACTGGAAGTCCTGAAACCTAAAACAGACATTTTTAATTCTACTTGTAAAAAGACCACCTATGAATAACTATAAATGTATGATTACAAACAAGAGAGGCATTTGGGGAGACATTCCTTAGCAGACTCCTCTTATAAAGCAGTGCAACATATTGCATAAGGGCTCAGGCTTTGGACACAGGTGGATATGGGCTTACGTTCTAGTTTTGCTATTTGACTATGTGACCATGGGGAGAGTTATGTATGTTCTCCAGGTATCAGGTTCCCTATATATTAAATGGTATTTGCCTAGAATATTACTTGGGTTTAGATATAATGATGTATGTAAAGTGTTTTTTAAAAAGAGCTTGGAATATAATAAATGCTCAGAAATTATCAGCCCTACCTCTCCCAGGAAAGGTTGGTTTTGGTTATGCTATAATATCATAGGTTTTTCTACAATAATGAGATAGATAACTTTTTCCTTTATTGGATATAGAATGAAGAAATTTAGCTCACAAGACAAGCATATTAAGGGAATTATGTGGCCTTTTTAACAGGGTTTACTTCAGGTCCACAGCAGTATATGTGAACACACTGTTGACTGATAAGGGATGTAAAAACTACCTCTTAGGCCTGGTGCGGTTGCTCACACATGTAATCCTAGCCCTTTGGGAGGCCAAGGCAGGTGGGTCACTTGAGGTCAGTAGTTCAAGACCAGCCTGGCCAACAAGGTGAAACGCCATCTCTACTAAAAACACAAAAAGTTAGACAGGTGTGGTGGTTCCTGCCTGTAATCCCAGCTACTCGGAAGGCTGAACCAGGAGAATCACACGTGAACTCAGGGGGAGAGGTTGCAGTGAGCTGAGATCACGCCATTGCACTCCAGCCTGGAGGAAGAGTGAAACTCCATCCAAAAACAAAAAACAAACAACAACAACAAAAAACACCTCTTATTAAGTTCCTGATCTATATGAAGAAATGTATGACAGCCATTAGATAGAAAGATAGATGATGATGATGATAGATGATAGATGGATAGAAAGAAATGGAGTCATGAGAACATAGAATTTGAAAAATTAAGAAAGCTTAAGTAATTGGTAATGCAACCCCTAATTTTACCGATGAAAGGAAAGAGATGATGCTGAATTTGCAAGAACACAATTGTCTCAGATTCCTTTCTCATGTTATTTCCACTACACCAAAATGTTGACTACAGACATTTCCACAGAATCTTGCAAATAGCACCAAAAAATTCATTTGCAACTATTTGTAAAATGCAAAATATTTCAAGAATTTGAAATCGAAAGACCCCTTACAGAAGTTTATTGAAGATTGTTACTTTTTGATAAAGCAAAATATTTTGCCTAAACTAGATATACACCTGCATTTGAATCTATTTCATTGTCCTACCAGACAATAAACGGCCTTTGAAGGTAAAAATGGATTTACTACTTAAAATCATTCAAGCATATGCAGTCAGAACTGTTGAAAGCAGTAAGTGCAGTTATCAAGTAAAATTCCCAAAGTGTATAACCTTCTCTCATCCAGCATGTTAAGCCTTTTGGCAAAGTTTATTAGCATTTTAAAAACACTAAAATGAAAAATAAAGTCTCTCTAATTTTAGAATAAACTAAAATGTACTGAATCCCAACGCTTCAGGGACTTTAAGAAACACTTTCAAAGGGGGAGGATACAGCCAGGTAGAACAGCTCCCACACAGGGCCTGAGACAGTTGGCGTGCTTTTAACAGATCTTCAGAGGGATGGTATTGAGAATGGACAGAGGGAAGACCCAGAAGCTAGGCTGAAGGGGGAGAAAGCTGGAAACTCCGCACAGGGCTACTGTGCACCAGAACTCATTTTTGGACCATAACAGCACTAGGGGAATGGGTGAGGTGAATTGGTAAGGAGCAACCCACTCTTGCCACAGGCCTCTGAGGAGACCCCTTGACTACCACTGACACATGAGTTGGCAGAGAGACCTGCTTAGAGAATTTGAAAAATTAAGAAAGCTTAGAGAAGTGGTAGGGGCAGAAGCCAGCTGATATGGAAATCAGAGGGTTTGGTGTGAGAACATCTGCAGCAGAGCATGTCCAGGGACAGCCATCTTCTTAGGCTCAAGTTGCTCCCACTGAGACTTTAGCCCTCGGGGAACTGTTGGACCTGATCTCTGCAGGGTGGTCTTGCCCATCACATGGGGCTGGTCAAATCTAAACACCCTTTGGTCTGCTGTCCTCTCCTGAGACCCCAGCCTGGCCATGGCTGCTTGCAGGGCAGTCTTGGGTACCCTTGGGGCCTGAACAATAGCTTCTGTGCTGGTTGACCATGACTGACCAGTGGAGAACTCCAGAGAGGCAGCCCCTATGGTGGTACATCAGCCAACCTGCTCCCTCTCCATACTGCAGTTTCTCCTGTGACCGTGGTAACTCCCTACATTGCTTTGCTGGCACCTGTCTGCATAGGCAGGTTTGCTTTTCTTGCCCCACCCAGGCACAGGAGTTCAGTCTGCCTGCCCTTCCCTTACTGCCCTGCCATTGCAGACAAAGCCTTGGTGGGCACAGAGCCAGCAAGGCTCACCACCTTCCTTGTAATAACATTGCACAGAGAACAGCAGATCCTCCTCCACCCTGAGCAATCACTCCTGCTTGTGGGGTGCAGAGAAAGCGCCCAGACCTGAACTTGCCAGCACCTCACCCTGAAGCCAACACCACCTACAGCACAACCATGTGCAGTCTCCAGCATGGGCCCCTGCCAACCCAGCTGCATTGCCTCCAGCGCTGTGGTACATGCCTGCAGGGAGGCAGGCACTCTGGCACCCACTAGCACTCTACCATAGCTGCTGCAGCTCAGCTCCCTCAGTGCAATGAATTCCAAATCTCAAGGATCCAGATCCAAAGAACAAACTCAAGGCCCAATACAAGTCCCCCAGAGTTAGAGCACACAGTCCAGGAGTTGGGAGCTAAGGAATGGCCACCTAAAGTCTCTCAGAAAGAAAGCCAGTTGGCTGAATCCACCTTCTACTACAATCAAACCCTCAAGGTCACCAAACAGGATAAAAGAAATAAAACCCATTTGAAGGTCAGCAACCTCCAAGATTGAAGGTAGATAAGCTCTCAAAGATGAAAAAGAATCAGCAAGGTAACTCTGAAAACTCAAAATGCTGCAGTGCCTTCTTTCCTCCAAATGGCTGCATCACCTCTCCAGCAAGGGTTTTGAACTGAGCTGAGATGGCTGAAATGACAGCAATAGAAATCAGAATATGAATAAGAAAAAAGATCATTGAGCTACAGGAGTATGTTGAAACCTAATGCAAGGAAAGTAAAAATCACGATAAAATAATGCAGGAACTGACAGACAAAATAACCAGTATAGAAAATAATATAACAGACCCAACAGAGCTGAAAAACAGTACAAAAGTTTCATAATGTAATCACAAGTATTAATAGCAGAATAGAACAAGCAGAGAAAAGAATCCCAGAGCTTGAATACTGGCTTTCTGCAATAAGACAGCCTAACAAAAATAAATTAAAAAGGATGAAAAGGAACCAACAAAACCTCCAAGAAATATGAGATTATGTAAAGAGACCAAATCTTCAACTCATTGGTGTCCCTGAAAGAGATGGGGAGAATGCCAACTTGGAAAACATATTTCAGGATATCATCCATGAGAACTTCCCCAGCCTAGCTAGAGAGGCCAATATTCAACTTCAGGAAATACAGAGAACTCCAGTAAGTTACTTCACAAGAAGATCATCCCAAGACACATAATTATCAGAGTCAAAATGAAAGAAAAAATGTTAAAGGCAGCTAGAGAGAAAGGTCAGGTCACCTACAAAGAAAGCCCATTAGACTAACAGTCAATCTCTCAACAGAAAACTTACAAGCCAGAAGTGATTGGAAGCCAACATTCAACATTCTTAAAGAAAAGAAGTTTCAACCCAGAATTTCACATCTGGTCAAACTAAGCCTCATACATGAAGGAAAAATAAGATTATTTCAGACATGCAAATGCTGAAGAACTTATTACCACTAGACCTGCCTCACAAGAGTCCCTGAAAGAAGCACTAAATATGGAAAGGAAAGACAATATCAGCCACTACAAAAACACACTTACATACACAGACCAGTGACACTATAAAGCAATCACATAAGTCTACAGAATAACCAGCAAACATCATGATGACATAATCAAATTCACATCTATCAATACTAATCTTAATGGTATACAAACTAAATGCCACAATTAAAAGACACAGAGTGGCAGGCTGGATAAAGAACCAAGACCCATTAGTATACTGTCTTCAAGAGACCCCCCTCACATACAACAACATTCATAGGCTCAAAATAAAGGCATACAGAAGAATCTGCAAAGCATATGGAAAACAGAAAAATCAGGGGTTGCAATCCTAGTTTCTGACAAAACAGACATTAAACCAACAAAAATTTTTTTAAAAAGACAAAGAAGGGCATTACATAATAGTAAAGGGTTCAATTCCACAAGAATATCTAACTACCCTAAATATATATGCACTCAACACAGGAGCACCTAGATTTATAAAGCAAGTTCTTAGAGACATTGAAAGAGACTTAGATTCCCACATAATAGTGGGAGACTTTAATGTCCCACTGAAAATATTAGACAGATCATCAAGACAGAAAATTAACAGATATTCAGAACCAAAACTCAGTACTCAAATGGACCTGATAGATATCTTCAGAACTCTCCATCCAAAAACAACAAAATATATCACCACATGGTACTTACGCTAACGTTGATAACATAATTGGAAGCAAAACACTCCTTATCAAATGCAAAAGAACTGAAATCATAACAATCTCTCAGACAACAGAGCAATCGAATTAGAGATCAAGACTAAGAAGTTCACTCAAAACCATACAATCTCATGAAAACTGAATAACCTGCTCCTGAATGAATTTTGGGCAAATAATGAAATTAAGGCAGAAATCACAAAATTCTTTGAAACTAATCAGAGCAAAGATAAAATATACTAGTATTCCTGGGACACAACTAAGACCCTGTTAAGAGGGAAATTTATAGTACTAAATGCCCACATCCAAAAGTTAGAAAGATCTCAAGTTAGCAACCTTACATCACAACTGAAAGAACTAGAGAACCAAGAGCAAACAAATCCCTAAGCCAGCAGAAGGCAAAAAGTAACCAAAATAATAGCTGAACTGGAGGAGATTGAGACATGAAAACACATTCAAAAGATCCAGGAATTAAGCAGCTGTTTTTTTTTTTTTTTTGAAGAAAAATAATAAGGTAGATAGACCACTAGCTAGACTAATAACAAAAAAAGAGAAGATTGAAATAAACACAATCAGAAATGACAAGGGGCATATTACCACTGTCCTCACAGATATACAAACAACCATCAGAGACTATTATAAACATGTATATGCACAGGAATTAAACAATCTAGAAGAAATAGATTAGTTCCTGGATACATACACACTCCCAAGACTGAGCCAGCAAGAAATTTAGCCCCTGAACAGACCAATAACATACACTGAAATTGAATTAGTAGTAAAAGGCCTACCAACCAAAAAAGGCCTAGGACCAGATGGATTCATAGCTGAATTCTACCAGATGTACAAAGAAGAGCTGGTACCATTAATGCTGAAACTACTCCAAAAAATGGACAAGGAGGGACTCCTTCCTAACTAATTCTATGAGGCCAGCATCATCCTGATACCAAAACTTGGCAGAGATACAACAAAAGAGAAACTTCAGGCCAATATTCTTGATGAACATTGCAGCAAAAATCCTCAACAAATTACTTGCAAACTGAATCATCCAGAAGCACATCAAAAATCTTATCCACCATGATCAAGTAGGCTTTATCCTTGAGATGCAAAATTGTTTCAACATACGCAGATCAATAAATATGATTCGAACGAAAGACAAAATCCATAAGATTTTCTCAATAGATACAGAAAAGGCTTTCAATAAAATTCAACACTGCGTTATGTTAAAAACTCTCAATAAACTAGTTATTTAAGGAACATATCTCAGAATAAGAGCCATCTATGACAAACCCACAGCAAACATCATATTAAATGGGCAAAATCTGGAAGCATTCCTTTTGAAAACCTGCACAAGACAAGGATGCCCTCTCTCACCACTCTTATGCAACATAGTATTAAAAGTCCTGGCTAGGGAAATTAGGCAAGAGAAAGAAATAAAGCCCATCAAATAGAAAGAGAGGAAGTCAATCTATCCTTATTTGCAGATGACATAATCCTGTATCTGGAAAACTTCATAGTCTTGGCTCAAAATCTGCTTAAGCTGATAAACAACTTCATCAACATCTCAAGATATAAAATCAATGTAAAAAACATCATTATCTTTCCTATACATCAGCAGCAATCAAGCAAAGAGCCAAATCGGGAATGCAATTCCATTCACAATTGCCACAAAAAGAATAAAATACCTAGGAATACAGCTAACCAGGGATATAAAATATCTCTACAAGGAGAGCTACAAAACATTGCTCAAAAGAATCAGACATGACACAAACAAATAAAAAATATTCCATGTTCATGGGTAGGAAGAATCAGTATTATTAAAATGATCCTACTGCCCAAAGCAATTTATAGATTCAATGCTGTTCCTATTAAACTACCATTGAGAGGAGGAAGGAGAGGATAAGAAAAAAATAACTAATGGATACTAGACTTAATACCTGGGTGATGAAATAACCTGTATAACAAACTCCCATGACACAAGTTTACCTGTATAACAAACACACACGTACCCCTTAACTTAAAAGTTAAAAAAAAGAGAAACACTTTCACATACATCATCTTAATCTCATGACTCTAAAAAGCTAGTGGAAATCTTTAGTTAACTGATGATGAAATTAAGGTTCACAAAATTAAGTTACTGATCTACAATGACACAAATACAAATGATAAATATAAATATAAACCACATAAAAATAAAAACATAAATATAAATAAGAGAGCCAGGTCTCCAACCTGAGTCTCAATTCCAAATGCCATGCATTAGACTGTAATTATTTCAGAAAGCCTCTTGAATTTTTGGTTTATGTGTTTGTTTTACCGCAAAAAGTCAATAATAAAGAATGTTCAGCTTGGACACAGGAAGGGGAATATCACACACCGGGGCCTGTTGTGGGGTGGGAGGAAGGGGGAGGGAAAGCATTAGGAGATATACCCAATGTAAATGACAAGTTAATGGGTGCAGCACACCAATATGGCACATGTATACATATGTAACAAACCTGCACGTTGTGCACATGTACCCTAGAACTTAAAGTATAATAATAAAAAAAAGAAACATTTAAAAAAAAAAAAGAATGTTCAGCAAAATGGAAACAAATTAAGTATGATCCTATTACCTGGAATAACTTTTCTATTTTTCATGTGTTCCCCAATGATATTTATCCAAAAGCGTTAATAATTTTACACAGCTCTAATCCCAGTGTTTGTTAATTTTTATTAAGATTTTGACTTACTTAACATGCTACCATGATTTTACGTATGCTTTTTGCTATTTTCATGATTGTATAATATTTAATTACTTCATTGGACAATGATTCATTCTAGTTTCCACTAATATTGAATAATTAATACAATAAAAAACGATTTTGTACATATAGCTTTCTACTTTTGTTTCAATATTTCTTTATGCTACATTTCCACGAATTTAAGACTCCTGAATTAAGAGCAGATTTTTAAATGTCTTTTTATAATATTGACATCTTGCTTTCCAAAAGCATTATATAAATTTACAGTGTGTTATTGCATTTAGTGTTCATAACACCCCACAATCACAAAATTCTAGTGAACCCATGATTTGTGGGAATTTAGTGAGATTTACGCTAAGTCCAAGGTAAGCGTATTAGTCTGTTTTGTGTTGCTGTAACAGAATACCATAGACTGGGTAATCGATAAATAACAGAAATTTATTAGCTCACCTGTCTGTAGGCTGGAAAGTCCAAAGTCAAAGAGCCAGTATCTAGTGAAGGCTCTATTGATGAGTCCACCCCACAGTGGAAGGCAGAAGAGCAAGACAGGGCAAGAGAGAGAGCAATAGGGAGTAAACCCACTTTCATGATAAGGAACTCAATCCTGTGATAATGGCATGGTCTATTCATGATCTGAACACCTCTTATAGGTCCTACCTCTTCATACTGTTACAATGACAATTAAATTTCAACGTGGGTTTTGGAGGGGACAAACATTCAAACTATCACAGTTACCTTATTAAGATTCTAACGAAATGGGGGTACTAACAATCCTCAGAGGCCACACTTTTCAATCAAACCAGAACTTGTTTCTAATGTAGAAAGAAGGCAGCACATTCTGAGAAAGATGGATCGACAGGTAATTCTGTCATACTCTTTCTTACTGGTGTTCCTTTCCTATAATAGCCAACAATGATGAGAGTAAGAAAAGGAAAAACAGGGCAACTTATAGTTCCTTTTTTTTCAGCCCTTCCTTACTCATAAGTAAGCTAAAGATAGTGTTGACAGAATGTGCAAGTGTCAAGAAATGAAATAAAAACAGCTAATTAAGGTTGTGCATGATATCCCCTCTTCGGATGAGAATAAAAAAAGTGCATGTATGAACTATGAAATACAAATTGTTCAAATTTGTGATTCTGCATATAAAAGAAATGTTTTTATATTTGCATATAAAACTGGCATTTTGCAATTTAAACAGTAAAGTTCATGCTAATAATATAAAATTTTAATTTTTTTTTTTTTTTTTTTTTGCTTAGAGCAACATTAAATAGTGAGTATGATATACCACGGCAAGTCAAGAGAGAGACCATGGAACAGGAAAAAAAAGCTTTATATTTTAGTACTTTAGTGGCACTTTTTTCCTGCTTTTTAAACAAGGAGCTCCATATTTTCATTTTGCACCAAGCCCTGCAAATTATGTAGCTGGCCCTGTCTTTAAGTACTGAGAAGCTGTCAAGTTTATAGTGGTGGATACACATTTTCAAACTTCTGATTTTAACTTAAAAGCTCAAATTTTATCATTGGCCACAAATACTGTCAGTTTTGTTCCCTGAAGTGACAAGCTCACTTCACCCTTCTTTGAGAAAATGTGTACCAAATTTCCAAGTCTGAATAACCAGTTTCCTTCAAGAAAAAATAACATCTCATGAAAAAAGAGGCCAGTTCAGCTCTCAACAATGCCACAGCCATATAAGTACACTTTCAATGTAGCAGAAATGCTTTATGCATACTTCCTACTTACACATAATATTAAAAAGACATGTAACCAAAGATCAAGATTTAATAAAAATTCATAATTTTAATGCTTCTTCCAATACATTTGTAAGTAAAACTTGCTTTTTTTTCTGTATGTGCTTGGCAACAAAGAATACAATGTCTACCAGTAGAGTTTTATTTTCTTTTTCACATTGCCTTGATTCATGCTACATATCTAGCAGTGTTCCCTACCATGGTATATGCATTATCTGTGCAAATGCCAACAAAGCAAAAAATATAAATAATTTTTAGTATTATTATGAAAATAGTTTTGATTTCATAGACCTCCAAAAAGGTTCTCAGAGGCCTCCAGATGTCCATAGGTCATACTTTGAGTATCACTACATTAGCTAATTCATTGCAACAGGGAAAATAAAATAAATCAAAGAAAAGTAATTTGTATTTAAAACAAAATTTTAAATTATGCTTTACTAATATGTAATATACAAATGGACACTGGCATCATCATTTTTGCATGTCAAATGCTTATTAATCATATATAATAGAGAAAATATCCCAGGGGAAGAATAAGATTTCCTCAACCCCAAAATGTTGACAGATTACTCATTTCTTCTTTCATATTTTGATTTATCACGTCAAGTGGATTGCCAGTATTATGCATTTCTACTAATCCTCACAAAAGTGGTCACGTGATTTTCAAATATTTGTGCAAGAAAACAAGGGGCTACAAATAATAGAGCACAAGAAAATAAAAATAAAATGACAAAACCAGCACTTCTACTCCTGAAGTGAGTTCTTTGTCAGTCACATTCTTAGGTAAAAATCAGTGATGAACTAATCAGCGATAACAATAAGCCAGTCAAAAGTGTTGAAAATTATCAAAAAGATGGTTTGATAATAAATGATGAATCTAACCCTAAAAAGTGTACACTGTAACTTGTACACACTTAAGACAGTAACACTTATATATACATAAATGATTGTTAATAATTATTAAAAATTAAAATTATGTAAATAAAATGAAAAGGACTGTCAATTATGACTCCACTAGAAACTAAAGTTATTATTAATCTAGTTCTACACACATGAGATTGATAAAGAAGAAAGATGTGAGGGTGAAATTTATGTGTCAACTTGACAGGGCTGAGGGACACCCAGATATCTGGTATAATGTTATTTCTGAGTGTGTCTGTGAGAGTATTTGTGGAAGAGATTTGCATTTGAGTCAGTAAACTGAGTAAAAAAGATGCACCCTCACCAATGTAAGTGGGTATCATGCAATCCATTGAGGGCCCAAGTAGAACAACAATGCAGAGGCAGAGGAAATTCTTTCACTCTCTTTTTGAGCTGGGAGCTCTTCTTAAGCCATCTTCTCTCAGCCTTAGACATCATAGTTCCTGGATCTCCACCCTTCAGACTTCAGAATTTATACCATCAGTTCTTCTGCTTCTCTGGCCTTGGTGTGTCCAGAATTGGTTCCTTGCAGTGGTCTCGCTGACTTCAGGAATGAAGCCACACTTCTTAAAGATGGCGTGTCTGGAGTCTGTTCCTTCAGGTGATCGGAGTTTCTTCCTTCTGGTGGGTTCG
Organism: Pongo abelii; assembly: GCF_028885655.2. Taxonomy (NCBI): domain Eukaryota; kingdom Metazoa; phylum Chordata; class Mammalia; order Primates; family Hominidae; genus Pongo; species Pongo abelii. Next base: position 188,348,157 of record NC_085928.1, read on the forward strand.
TGGTCTTGCTGACTTTAGGAGTGAAGCCACAGACCTTCACAGTGAGTGTTACAGCTCTTAAAGGTGGCACATCTGGAGTTATTTGTTCCTCCTAGTGGGTTCGTAGTTGTTTGTTCCTCCTAGTGGGTTCGTTGTCTCGCTGACTTCAGGAATGAAGCCACAGACCCTCGTGGTGAGTGTTACAGCTCATAAAGGTAGTGTGTACCCAAAGAGTGAGCAGCAGCAAGATGTATTGTGAAGAGTGAAGAAACAAAGCTTCCACAGAGTAGAAGGGGACCCAAGCGGGTTGCTGCTACTAGCTTGGGTGGCCAGTTTTTATTCCCTTATTTGACCCCACCCACTTCCTGCTGATTGGCCATTTTACAGGGTGCTGATTGGTCCATTTTACAGACTGCTGATTGGTCCGTTTTACAGAGTGTTGATTGGTGCATTTACAAACCTTTAGCTAGACACAGAGTGCTGATTGGTGCGTCTTTACCAAGTGCTGATTGGTGCGTTTACAATCCATTAGCTAGACACAGAGTGCTGATTGGTGCATTTTCACAGAGTGCTGATTGGTGCATTTACAATCCTCTAGCTAGACAGAAAAGTTCTCCAAGTCCCCACCCGACCCAGAAGCCCAGCTGGCTTCACCTCTTATTGGGACTCACACTGAATTATACCACTGGCCTTTTTTCATCTCCAGCTTGCAGGTGGCATGCTGTGAGATTTCTTGGCCTCAATAATCACATGAGCCAATTATAATAAATCTCCTCTTAAATATCTATATATATCCTATTGGTTCTGTCTTTCTGGAGAACACTAACTAATACAGTAAAGTACTCTAACTGAAAACTAACCAAAGGAAAACAAAAGACTGGTAAAATAATACTAATATTAGACAAAATAGATTTAAGAAAAATTATTAAAAATACAGAATAGCATAAAATTGTAATAAAAAGCCCACAAGGAATATATAGTAATCACAGATGTGTACCACTGAAGATATATTCTTGAAATGTATGAAGCAAAATTAACATTATGGAGAAATGGAGAAATCTGCAAGTAAAAAATAAATTAGATTTTCAGATTCTCTTTCTGAAATTTATAGATAAACCAGCTAAAAATAATTAAGGACATAGAAAAAGTGACCTACACTATTAGTAAAAAAGTGTTTATAAATTTTACAATATCCAATAAAGTTAGATACATTTTTATTTTTCTGCCCCAGAATTACCAATTATGAGCATTCATTTAAATGTTATAATACAGAAAAAATGGAAACAAACTAAAGGTTGGCTAAAAGGGAACACAATAACATGCATGCAATTATTAAAAATAGACATGTCATTACAATATTTTTAAGCAAAGAAAAAAAGACAGTACAATGCATATAATTTAATATGTGTATGTAAAAAAATACATAGGTACATATCAACAAAACATGTTTTAAAATAAATTTACAAAACATTCACTATAAACTGTTGAGAGTAGTAGCCCTTGAAAAAGAGTGAAGGAGAAATTTGAATTTTACTAACATACATGTATATTGTTTGAATTTTTTGAAGGCAAGAGGGTATTTAAATATTAACTATATAATAGAGATACAGAGAGACCAAGGGACAAAACATGGACAGATCCCTAACTAACTTCAGGCTGCTGCAACAAGAACAGATAAGAAGCTCTATACTGGCAAGAAAATGGGAATATAGGTGTTTCTATAAACTGTGAAAGTGTAAATTAATATAATAGAAGGAAATTTGTCATGACTATTGATCTCTGATTTATGATGTAAATGTTTTCTGGTCAGTGGCTGCATGGCAAGCTATGATAAATCAAACTGGATTATTATAGAAACAAAAGTGAAAGTCAATTCATACAATACCAAAATTAATGTAATTTAAAGAAAATTTGTGCAACTATTAGGCATATATAAGTTAAATTATAAATGCATTTTGAGTGGGTAGGCTGGGAAACCATTATCCCAAGGAATGGAATGCCTCAGACATAAAATATAAATCTGATGAAATTGGACTGATCATGCTTCTTGCCCCAGTAAATCTTCCTTTAGCAACAATTACTCATCGCTGTGAAGAAATCCAAACAAATTCTAAAAAATGGGATTTTATTCTCAGTTGATTAGATGTACACGAATAACTTTGAGTTTAAATAGTGTAGGAAGAGATAATTATTCATGGAAGCATTTTCAACAAATGTTTACTAGGCAAAGGGCAAATGTCTCTAATAAGAGTGTGCAAAGAATGGCTGGCACTAAACTTAAAATATTCTTGTGAGGAAATACATTTTCCCCTGCAAAACACAACATGAAAACATTATCAGGAGTATGACCACAGTGAGCCAGAGAACAGAAAATTGTGCTATCACAACAATGTTTACTTGGCCTTAATCCAGCGTACTCTGGATTTAAACTGTAATAAACTGGCTGTAAAGAGCTAGGGTATGGGTCAGTCATTACTAGACCAAAATAATTGTGTAAGTTTGTATTTAAAGACTATCTAGAGAATAATATTTTTAAAAGGAAGAATTTTGCAAAAAGGATTGAAGAGGATGAGAAAATGAAATAATTGTTTGTCTTTACATACAGGTCAGAAAAAAAAATGAACGAAAGCAAGGCCTGAGAAAAAAAGGAAGAAGAAAATGAGATTTCGTACCCTTGCATAAGCAAAAGACAAATAAGCCCAAATTTTAAAACACATTTATACACAAATTATTAGCACCAGTAAGTACAGTAAAACATTATGACAACTAACCTGTAAAAAATAAACACTTTTTTCTAAGTAGAAACAATGTCAATTTAATCCCAATACACAGTTTAGAAAACAAAAATTGTGAGCTCTTAAAATGAAGATATTAAAAATAAAAAGTAATAATTAGAAAATGCATTTTATATTATCAACAAGATATGCTACATAACTCCATTTCAACAAAATAAACAGATTCTGATTTCATACATGAATGCTTTGGAAAAATCAGCCAATCACAAATCGTAATTTGACTAAATTGGTCCTTTCTTAAAACCAAAGTAAGTGAATCAACTCAATAAAAGTAATCAAACTTTTTTCCTGCCATAAAAGAGGGCTACAATTAATGAATAAATAAGTGGTAAATTGATGAATGAATGGTTGAAGGTAAACATATTTCAATTAACATTAAATACAGATGTAGTCACTAAAAATATAATTTTTTAAAGATAAAATGTGAAATAATAATAATAAAAACAAAACTAACGTTCTATAAAACTAACCCTCAAATAACAACCAAAATACAATTTGAAACACATGGAAAGTACAGGACATTCAGAAGGGAAGCAAATAGAGAAAACCAAATAATATTTTTTTCAATACAAGGGGAAAGTATAGGGTATCACACACTAAAAAGAGAACCAAGTGTTGAGTTAACCCAGGCCCATTTCTTCTTAAGTTCATTCAAACTAACTGAGAGGTAGAGCTGCTGATGCAGTAATTGATGAACACAGATCAAACAGGATTTTTAAGTCGTGGGGCAGGTGCTGACAGCCCAGGATGATGGCTGAATATGACAGAAATGTCAAGGGAAAAATATCAAATTTCTTGCATCTCTATACACTGAAATGGATGTTTTCTTCTCAGCATGAGGATGTTCAAGTTGAGAATTTATTTCGCAGATTGAAACATTACTCCTGTTTTTATTCTGTCTGCATTACATTAGGAAGAATCTCTCATATAAAGCCAATTTTATTTTTTTAAATCTCAAGGCAATGAGCCTTAATTATTCCCTGTAGATTGACAATTTTAGAACAAATGTCATACGATAGTGTGTGAGAGTGAGCTAGAAGCTGGTAAGTTAATGGGCAGCTGGCCTATTATCAAGGCAAGGAAATTCCTTGGCTGTGCGTCATTAGACTTTACCCTGCTCACTCCTTAGACCCTGTTGTTAAAAAAAAATCACAGAAGCATGGAAGCTATGCAGCATATGCAGGGGAAATAGTTGTGATACAGTGTTGTCTTTTAAATTCCACAGGAAAAAAGCATAAACACTATGATTACAGGCATGCAAAACACATAAACATTTTTAAAAGATTAAAAGAGAATATTTAAATATTAACAGATGGGTTGTATAAAATTTTTTCAGAATTTGCTAAATTTTTAGTTGGTTATATAGTCATTAAGTTTTAAAAATCACGTGTAAACACATTTAGATCTAAGATCATTTAGACTGAAGACTACTTGGGCTTCATAAAAAAAAAAACTGTATAACTTGAATTCTTGGCAAAGGGCTCAAATTTAAAATAAAAAAACTAAGTATATGTTTCTAATTATCTAATAATATAGAATACCCTTACCAAATTATCACTTTACTTGCCTTAAATTTCTACCTTCAAATTGCTTATATTAGTCTAAATTTTAATATAAAATTAGTATATAAAATGCCTCTAATAAAATTTAGTCAATAAATTATAGTTGTTTTGTTTTGGTTTTGGCTTTACTCTTTTTTTTTTTTTTTTTTTTTGGCTTTACGCTTACAGTGAAACTAGATATGCTAGCCAAGATGACAGGCATCATAGCTTCTATTCATATGGAGGCAATTAAAAGAATAAAATTTATAAAATACTAGGAAGCCACATGAGTGCTAAACCATACAATACCATAAGAGAATAAGACAGTATCAAAGCTTTTTTCCCAAACCCTCTCCCCATAAACTTCCATAGAGAGGAACAAAGCTAAGTGCCAGGGAGATTGTGTCCATCACCAACAGACATCTATTCAGTTGTATATTAACATTTTCATCTCTCTATTTACATAATGGCCTGCCTGCTAGCTATGTTTGTGCTTATTTTTCTGAGATGTGTAATAAACATTATTAACTTTTTTATATATAGCAAGTTTTAAAAGGCAGTAAAAATACTGTCAGTTGTAGGAGGCAGTAGAGTATGATTACTGATAGTGTTATTTTGATTTAATAAACTGATTTCTGAATAGCCTATTTATAATAGAAGGGCCCAATTGTATAATAGGGTTACTAAATGCAAACACAGTTAGAGAAAGGTAATATTTTTTAAAAAATGAGAGAAAGATAAGATATAGTTTTGGAAAACTGGAAGATATAAAAGAGAAAATATAGCTAGGAGGCAACTATATTCACACAAGAGTTGTGAAGTCTTCCTGTAGAAAGGAAAATTGAAGAAGAAGGCAATAAAAAACAGACAGAGAAACCTACAAGAAAATATACTGGGCTTTGTCATTAATTACAAGCATTTGAACTTTGAGGAGTACTAGTGGCCCAACTTGAAAGGAGGATGAGGACAAAAGGGACATTTTTAAGGATAAAAATGAGAAGTTTGGCTATGGTCACACTGAATTTTTACTTTTTAGGAAATTTCAACAAAAGTTTTCTTGTAGGTAGTTTGAACTAAAAAGCTGGAGCCTGATGGAAAGATTTGGCACAGGATTAGGATTTGGGAACAATTGATTTATAGATGATGATTTAAGACAGAAATACAGGATAGCAGCTTCTACAAAATAAAGTTTGAGAAGTCAAGAAAGTCTTGAGAAGTCAAGAAATAAAGTTTGGATATTTCTCACGGTTAGAGATGGAAGAAGAAAGGAGACCTGGTGATGGAGGGAAGATAAACCACAAAGAGATGAACCAAAAAGGGAAACTGGAATCATCTACATCAATGAGAGTAAGGGGAAGGAAAAGTTTGGAAAGCAGTTGAAATTGCCAACAGAATCAGAATAGCCCTGAGATGTCAAAAAGTAAGAGGACTAAGGAGAAGCTTTTAAATCTGATTGTAAGAACATCATAACAACATTGTAAATACTGGGTTCAATTCAATGGTAGAGGCAGAAGCAAGGGACTGGGTGGTCAAATGGATTTGTGTTGCTAAAAAAGAATGATACAAAGTATATCAACAGCTACAAAGTACAATAAAATCTGTGAAAAGTCTGTATTTATTTAGATGAAAAGAATTAGATTTTTAATATATAAACATTGAGAGCAAGAAAAAGCAAAATAAAAACTGATGCTTCTAAAAAGAGGAAGATAAGTATGAGCATAATGTCCTTCAGAGGGGAATATGGGATCAGTACCAAGATTATGACAAGAATGGTTAGCTTCAGAGGGAAAGGGTCATTGAGACATAAAAACAAGGACCTATAAGGAGGCTTAGAAAAAGACTATACTTTCAAAAACAAAACAAAACAAAAAGACCAGAGAGTTGTCCAATGTCAATAACGACAAAGATAGAATTGAGGGATAAAGAAGCATACCTACCAAAAAGGAGTGTAAAAAATCTGTCATGTAGCACTAATGAAATGCAAGTGCATTGACTGTTCAAGGACCAAATTCACATCTTGTTTCAGCTAGGAAAAAACGGAAAAGTATGATGGGGGATGAATATGTGCAAAGACAAAGGGAGAAGTATAACAGGGCCTGAATTCAGAGTATGATAAATTCAGTGTGGTAGGAGCATAAGCGTGTGTCAGAACATGATGTATTCAGGGAAGAAACAAATGATACCTTCATTAAGAATGATTCTAGGATAACAGTGAAAATCACTTTTGTTACTTGCCCTAAAAAAGAACACCTTCTCTGAGAGCTAAGTCACCTTATATGCCTTGAGATATAATTCCCACATTTCTTTACAAGGCAACCCCTTCAGCTCCACCTCACACACTTGATGTGTACGTTGACAATAATTTAATGAAATTGAATCCTGGCAAAGCTGGCCAGGTGTCAAAGTACTTTCCATTATGCAGAAGTTTCCTTGCCAGTGTTTACCATCCAATGTAAATTGAAAACCTGGTTAAGTACTTATATAATAAGTAGAGTCAACCAACATAATTATGAGTCTTTTTCATTTCACAATTAAGAAATGGCCTTATTATAATTATTTGAAGAAGTGGTGTCCTTTACACTTTCCTTTTAAATATATAATAAAGCACCAAAGAGTCTTCTTCTGTGAGCAAAATCAATGCTTTTAATTCTAACATACTAAAAGTAAAGTTGTTTTATTTTCTGTGACTATATCTGAAATTACTGACTGAAAATTTTTTGTGTGCAAAGTCTTTTGCCAATTTATTTATACATTCCTTCAACAACATTTTATTATGTACTTAAGTACCAGGAACCATGCTATGTGCCCAAGACTGTGGTGAAGTAAATCAAGCAATTCCTAGTCTCATAGAGCTCAGAGTTAAATAATAACACAAACAGATTCAGAGGTAAGAAAAATATAAGTGTTCTACAGAAAAGAAAAATGTGATCCTATAAGAGTGTAACAATAATAACAAAAAACTTAATCTAGTCTGGAGCTTGGTGAAGGATTCCTGAGAAAAAGCAAACACCACCATAGAAGACTCAATTGTATGCTGCCAACAAGAGACTCACATTACCTTCAATGACACTCATAGACTGAAAGTGAATAGATGAAAAAAGATATTTCATGCAAATGCAGACCAAAAGAGAGGAGAGGTAACTATATTTATTTCAGACAAAAGAGACTTTAGGCCCAAAACATAAAAATAACACAAAGAATGTCATTATATAGTGATAAATGGATCATTTCATCAAGAGAATATGAGAATTGTAAATATATATGCACCCAACACCAGAGCACCTAAATATACAACGCCAACACTAAAAGATCTGAAGAGAGGCAGGATACAACACAATAATTATATGGAATTTTAATACCCCACATTCAACACCAGACATATCATCTGTCTGGTGTTGAAAGTCAGAAGAAAATATTGAACTTGAACTACATTTTAGACCAAATGGATCAAACAGATATATACAAAACATTGCTCTCAACAGCAACAGAATACACATTCTTCTCAAGTGTACTTAGAACCTTTCATAGGATAGATTACATGTTAGGCCATAAATTTAAGAAGGTCAAAATCATATCAACTATCTTTGCCAACCATAATAGTATGAAACTAGAAATCAATAACAGAAAGAATCATGGAAGATTATCAAATATTAGAAATTAAATAATATGCTTCTGAACAACTATTGGATAAAAGAATAAATTAAAAGGAAAATTTAAAAACATGTTGAGACAAACAAATATGAACATACAGCATATTAAAAATTATGGTATATAGCAAAATCAGACTTAAGGGAAAGTTTACAGCAATAACACCTACATCCAAAAAAAAATCAAATAGACAACTTAATGTTACACCTTAAGAAACCAGATAAAGAAGAATAAACTAAATCCAAAGATATCAGAAGAAAGGAAATAACAATGTTGCAAGCAGAAAGAACTGAAGTAAGAGACTAGAAAAACAATATATAACATCAATGAAATCAAAAGCTGTTTCTTGAAAAGCTAAACAAACTTGACAAACAGCTAGACAAAAAAGAAGCAAGACTCAAGTAAACAAAATCATAAATGAAAAACAAGACATTACAACTGATAAAAAAATACAAAGGATAATAAGCAACTACTATGAACAACTATATGCCAAAAATCAGACAATCTATAAGTGGACAAACTCCTAGAAATATATAACCTATTAAGACTTAATTATGAAGAAATCCAAAATCTGAATAGATCAATAGCAGTAAGAATATTGAATTTGTAATAAAAAGTCTTTCATCAAAGAAAAGCCCAAGACCAGATGGCTTCATGACTGAATTGTAACAAACATTTAAGGAAGAACAAGTACTAATCCTTCTTAATCTGTTCCAAAACATTGCAGAAGAGAAAGTACTTCCAAACTTATTTTGCAAATCATTATTACCCTGACGCGTAACTCAGAAAAGAATAAAAAAAAAACAAAAAACTACAAGCCAATATCCCTGATGAACATAGATGCAAAAAACCACATGATCATCTCAATAGATGCAGAAAGAATAGTTTGACAAAATTCAACATTTTATTATAAAAACTCTCAATAAATTAGGTATAGAAAAATTTCTCTCAACACAATAAAGACTATATATGACAAATCCACATCTCACATCACACTCAATGGTGAAAAGTTGAAGATTTCTTCTCTGAGATCATGAATAAGAAACAGATGCCCACTTCCACCACTTCTATTCAATATAGTACTAGAAGTCCTAATCAGAGCAATTGGCCAAGAAAATAAATTACATCTACGTAGGAATAAGTGAAATTGTCTCTGTTTGTTGATGACATGATCTTACACAGAGAAAATTCTAATGATTCTACAAAAAACTGATAGAACTGATAAAGGAATTTGGTAAAGTTGCAGGATATAAAATCAACCTATAAAAATAAGTAGATTTTCTATACAAACAGACTGTCTGAAAAAGAAATTAAGAAAATAATCTCATTTACAATACATTTACAATAGGATCAAGAATAAAATACTTAGGAGTAAGTAATTTAAAGAGATGGAAAATTCATATACAGAAAACTATAAAACATTGATAAAAGAAATTGAAAAAGATACAAATAAATGGAAAGATATTCTATGTTCATGGATTGAAATAATTAATATTGTTAAAATAGTCATACTACCATAAGCAGTGTACACATCCAATGTAATCTCTGTCAAAATTTTAATGTCATTCTTCACAGAAATAGAAAAAGAATCCTAAAACTCATATGGAACCATAAAATTCCTGAATAGCCAAAGTCATCTTGAGCTAAAAGAAGAAAGTTGGAGTCATCAGACTACTGGATTTCAAAATATATTACAAAGCTCTAGTAACCAAAAAGCATGGCACTGGCATAAAAACAGACATATGGATCAATGGAATGGAATAGAGAGCCCAGAAAAAAAATTCCACTGAATATCCACATACAGAAGAATAAATACAGACCGTTATCTCACTGCTTAAAAAAAAAATAGACTCAAAATCACTTAAACATAAGCACTGAAATAGTTAAACTACTAGGAGAAAACATAGGGGAAAAGCTCTATGACATTGGTCTGGGCTGTAATTTCGTGGTTACATTCCCCAAAACACAGGCAACAAAAGCAAAAATAAACTAGTAGGATTGCATCAAATTTAAAAACTTCTGCATACCAAAGCAAACAATTAACAGAGTAAAGGGATAATCCACAGACTGAGAGAAATATTTGTAAGTCATACATTGGATTAAGGGCTGATGTCCAAAATGTACAAAGAACTCAGAGTACTCAACAACAAGAAAATAATAACCATATTAAAAAATGTGCAAAGGACTTGAAAAGACATTTCTCAAAAGAAGACATGAAAATGTCCAACAGATATATAACAAAATGCTCAACAAGTCTAATCAGAGAAATGCAAAGTAAAATCACAATAATATATCACCGCATAACTGTTTTCATGCTAGGGTCAGGGGAGTTGATGTTGAGTAGGAAAACAAATGTCAGTAACCAAAGGGTACAAAGTTTCAGCCAGGCAGGAGGAATGAGTTCTGGTGACCTATTGGACAGCATGGTAAGTGCAGTTAATAGTAATGTATTGTATATTTCAAAATAGCTAAAAGAATTTTAAATGTTCTCACCACAAAGAAATGATCAATATTTGTGGTAATGAATATGTTAATTATCCTGATTTGATCATTCCACAATGTATATATACTTGTATTAAAACATCACATTGTATCCCCTAAATATATACAATTATTATATGTTAATAGAAAACAAAATAAAACTTTTTCTTAAAAGAAGTGTTGACTAGGCAAAGTGGCTCATGCTTGTAATCCCAGCATTTTGAGGCCAAGGTGGGCGGATCACCTGAGGTCAGGAGTTAGAGACCAGCCTCAACATGGAGAAACCCTGTCTCTACTAAAAATACAAAATTAGCGGGGTGTGGTGGTGCATGCCTGTAATCTCAGCTACTCGGGAGGCTGAGGCAGGAGAATTGCTTGAACCTGGGAGGCGGAGGTTGCGATGAGCCAAGATCGCACCATTGCACTCCAGCCTGGGCAACAAGAGCAAAACTCCATCTCAAAAAAAAAAAAAAAAGAAGTGTTATGAAAACAAGAGATAAAATGATAAACAGGCTTAACCTCAAAGAAGGAGTCAGATTACTTCCTGCCAGCAGACTCAGGGAAAGTTATCTTTATTTAAAAGATACTATAGCCACACTTTATTGACTTTGGTCCCTCCAGGTTTTCATTCTTAATCAAGGAATGAATCTGTCCTCAAAATAAGCACAGAAAATATCTCCCACCAGGACATACAAAACAGGAAGAGGTTTTTTTGGAGGATGTTATAGTGTTAGTAAGGGGTCATATCAAATCATTGGTTTTAAACATTTTCTAAAAGCATCTTTGCCTAGAGTAAATAAGAATGAGGCAGTGTAAGGCAGAAAAACACATAACTTTCTCAGGCTTATAAATAAGGGCTCAGAGCAAGAGAAGTTATTAAGAACTGAAAGAAGCTGTCTAGGCTTTTCTTTAAAAAAAAAAAAAACAGCAATTCTGGCACAAGGAAACATATTATCCTTTCATTCATAGAATGACATAGAATGATATTTCCTGTCTATGTATTGAATTTATTTTGCTTTCTTAATGTAGGGTCTCTCAGTATGTGGTTTCACATTTGTTTATGCTCATGTAGCCAACTGTGCATTGCTACAAAAAGGAATCCTAGGTCTTAGAAAAAAAAGAAGAAATTTTGTTTCTCCAAAATGTAAATTCCTAAACAATTTACTATTCCCTAAAATATAAAATTTGAATGAAAATATTTCTTTTAACATTTTGTAAAAGGCTTGTAATAGTTATCACACAAGCAGCTAAACAAAATGGAGCTCTGTTTACAGAGCACAATCACTGTAACAAGCTGAGCAGCAGAAATGTCAGCAATTGCTATCCTTTCATCTCCAGTCCTGTTTTGATGAGTTTAAAAAAAAAAAATAGCAAATCAAACTAGTATCCAAAGTCTCATAAAAAAAATCAAATGTGGTAGCCAAAATGATATTATAGAATCCATTTTTGCATTCCTGGGCAAGATGGCCGAATAGGAACAGCTGCAGTCTGCAGCTCTCAGCAAGACCAATGCAGAAGGTGTGTGATTTCTGCATTTCCAACTAAAGTACCTGGTTCATCTCACTGGGACTGGTTAGACAGTGGGTTCAGCCCATGGAAAGCAAGCAGAAGCACGGTGGGGCATTGCCTCACCTGGGAAGCACAAGGGATCAGGGAACTCCCTCCTCTAGTCAAGGGAAGCCTTGAGGGACCCTGCCATGAGGGACATGGCTATCTGGCCCAGATACCACGCTTTTCCCATGGTCTTTGCAACCCACAGCCCAGATGATTCCCTTGGGTGCCTACACCACACGGGCCCTGGGTTTCAAGCAGAAAACTGGTTGGCCATTTGGGAAGACACTAAGCTAGTGTGGGAGTTTTTTTGGACCCCAGTGGCACCTGGAATGCCAGCAAGACAGAACCCTTCACTCCCTGGAAAGGGGACTGAAGTCAGGGAGCCAAGAGGTCTTGCTCAGTGGATCCCACCCCCATGGAGCCCAGCAAGCTAAGATCCACTGGCTTAAAATTCTCACTGCCAGCACAGCAGTCTGAAGTCGATGTGGGATGCTCAACCTTGGTGTGGGGAGGGGTGTCTGCCATTACTGAGGCTTGAGTAGGCTGTTTTCTCCTCAGGGTGCAAACAAAGCTGCCAGGAAGTTTGGATTGGGCGGAGCCCACTGCAGCACCAGAAAGCCTCTGTAGCCAGACTGCCTCTCTAGAGTCCTCCTCTCCAGGAAGGCCATCTCTGAAAGAAAGGCAACAACCCCAGTCAGGGGATTATAGATAAAACTCACATCTCCCTCAGACAGAGGACCTGAGGGAAGGGGCGGCTGTGGGTGCAGCTTCAGCAGACTTAAATGTTCCTGTCTGCTGGCTCTGAACAGAGCAGCAGATCTCCCAGCATAGTGTTCGAGCTCTGCTAAGGGACAGACTGCCTCCTCAAGTGGGTCTCTGACCCCCGTGCCTCCTGACTGGGAGATACCTCCCAGCAGGGATCGACAGACACCTCATACAGGAGAGCTCCAGCTGGCATCTGGTGGGTGCCCCTCTGGGACAAAGCTTCCAGAGGAAGGAGCAGGCAGCAATCTTTGTTGTTCAGCAGCCTCCGCTGGAGATACTCAGGCAAACAGGGTCTGGAGTGTACCTCCAGCAAATTTCAGCAGACCTGCAGAAGAGGAGCCTGACTGTTAAAAGGAAAACTAAAAAGGAGAAAGCAATAGCATCAACATCAACAAAAAGGACAACCATGCAAAAACTCCATCCGAAGGTCACCATCAGCAAAGACGAAAGGTAGATAAATCCCTGAAGATGAGGAAAAACCAGCTCAAAAAGGGTGAAAATTCCAAAAACCAGAATGACTCTTCTCCTCCAAGGGATCGCAACTTCTCACCAGCAAGGGAACAAAAGTGGACAGAGAATGAGTTTGATGAATTGATAGAAGTAGGCTTCAGAAGGTGGGTAATAAGAAACTTCTCTGAGCTAAAGGAGCATGTTGTAACCCAATGCAAGGAAGCTAAGAACATTGAAAAAACGTTAGAGAAATTGCTAACTAGAATAACCAGTTTAGAAAAGAACATAAATAACCTGATGGAGCTGAAAAACATGACATGAGAATTTTATGAAGCATACACAAGTATCAGTAGCTGAACTGATCAAGCAGAAGAAAGGATATCAGAGGTAGAAGATCAACTTAATGAAATAAAGCATGAAGACAAGATTAGAGAAAAAAAGAATGAAAAGGAATGAACAAAGCCTCCAAGAAATATGGGACTATGTGAAAAGACCAAACCTACATTTGATTGGTGTACCTGAAAGTGATGGAGAGAATGGAATCAAGTTGGAAAACACTATTCAGGATATTATCCAGGAGAACTTCCCCAACCTAGCAAGACAGGCCAACATTCAAATTCAGGAAATACAGAGAACATCACAAAGATACTCCATGAGAAGAGCAACCCCAAGGCACACAATGGTCAGATTCACCAAGATTGAAATGAGGGAAAAAATATTAAGGGAAGCCAGAGAGAAAGGTTGGGTTACTGACAAAGGGAAACCCATCAGACTAACAGCAGATCTCTCTGCAGAAACCCTACAAGCCAGAAGAGAGTGGGGGCCAATATTCAACATTCTTAAGAAAAGAATCTTCAACCCAGAATTTCATATCCAGCCAAACTAAGCTTCATAAGTGAAGGAGAAATAAAATCCTTTACAGACAAGCAAATGTTGAGGGATTTTGTCACCACCAGGCCTGCCTTACAAGAGCTCCTGAAGAAAGCACTAAATATGGAAAGGAAAAACCGGTACCAGCCACTGCAAAAACAAACCAAAATGTAAAGGCCATCAACACTATGAAGAAACTGCATCAACTAATGGACAAAATAACTAGCTAGAATCATAATGAAAGGATCAAATTCACACATAAAAATATTAACCTTAAGTGTAAATGGACTAAATGCCCCAATTAAAAGGCGCAGACTGGCAAATTGGATAAAGAGTCAAGACCCATCGGTGTGCTATATTCAGGAGACCCATCTCACATGCAAAGACATATAGAGGCTCAAAATAAAGGGGTGGAGGAAGATTTACCAAGCAAATCAAAAGCAAAAAAAAAAAAAAGATCAAGGGTTGCAATCTTAGTCTCTGATAAAACAGACTTTAAACCAACAAAGATAAAAAAAAGACAAAGAAGGACATTACATAATGGTAAAGGGATCAATGAAACAAGAAGAGCTAACTATCCTAAATATATACACAATACAGGAGCAACCAGATTCATAAAGCAGGTTTTTAGAGACCTATTAAGAGACTTAAACTCCCACATATTAATAGTGGGAGACTTTAACACCCCACAGTCAATATTAGTCAGATCAATGAGACAGAAAATTAACAAGGATATTCAGGACTTGAACTCAGCTCTGGACCAAGCAGACCTAATAGACATCTACAGACCTCTCCACACCAAATCAACATAATATACATTCTTCTCAGAACCACATAGCATTTATTCTAAAATCAACATCATTATTGGATGTAAAACAATCCTCAGCAAATGCAGAAGAATGGAAGTCATAACAAAGAGTCTGTCAGACCACGGTGCAATCAAATTAGAACACAGGATTAAGAAACTCACTCAAAACTGCACAACTACGTGGAAACTGAACAACCTGCTCCTGAATGGCTACTGGGTAAATAACAAAATTAAGGCAGAAATAAATAAGTTTTTTGAAACCAATGAGAACAAAGACACAACATACCAGCATCTATGGGGCACAGCTAAAGCAGAGTTTAGTGGAAATTTTATAGCACTAAATGCCCACATCAGAAAGCAGGAAAGATCTAAAATCAACACTGTAACATCACAACAGAAAGAGCTAGAAAAGCCAAGAGCAAATAAATTCAAAAGCTAGCAGAAGGCCAGAAATAACTAAGATCAGAGCAGAACTGAAGGAGATAGAGACACAAAAAACACTTCAAAGAATCAATGCGTTCAGGAGCTGGTTTTTTGAAAAGATTAACAAAATAGATAGACCACTAGCCATACTAATAAAGAAGAAAAGAGAGAAGAATCTAATAGACACAATAAAAAATGATAAAGGGGATATAAACACTGATCCCAGAGAAATACAGACTACCATCAGAGAATGCTATAAACACCTCTAAGCAAAAAAACTAGAAAATCTAGAAGAAATGGATAAATTCTTGGACACATACACCCTCATAAGACTAAACCAGGAACAGGTCAAATCCCCAAATAGACCAATAGCCAGTTCTGAAATTGTGGCAGAAATTAATAGCTTACCAACTGAAAAAAGCCCAGGACCAGGCAGATTCACAGCCAAATTCTACCAGCGGTACAAAGAGGAGTTTGTTCCATTCCTTCTGAAATTATTCCAAACAATAGAAAAAAAGGGACTCCTCCCTAATTCATTTTAAGAGGCTAGTATCATCCTGATACCAAAACCTGGCAAAGACACAATAAAAAAAGAAAATTTCAGGCCAGTATCCCTGATGAACATCAAGGAGAAAATCCTCAATAAAATACTGGCAACCTGAATCCAGCAGCACATCAAAAAGCTTATCCACCACGATTAAGTCGGCTTCATCTCTGGGATGCAAGGCTGGTTCAACATACACAAATTGACAAATGTAATCCACCACATAAACAGAACCAAGGACAAAAAACACATGATTACCTCAATAGATGCAGAAAAGGCCTTCCATAAAATTCAACATCCCTTCATGCTAAAAACACTCAATAAAGTAGGTATTGATGGTATTATCTCAAAATAATAAGAGCTATTTATGACAAACCTACAGCCAATATCATACTGGATGGACAAAAGCTGGAAGCATTCCCTTTGAAAACCGGCACAAGATAGGGATGCCCTCTTTCACCACTCCTATTTAACATAGTATTGGAAGTTCTGGCCAGGGCAATCAGGCAAGAGAAAGAAATAAAGGGTATTCAAATAGGAAGAGAGAAAGTCGAATTATCTCTGTTTGCAGATGGCATGATTGTATATTTAGAGAACCCCATCATCTCAGCTCAAAAACTCCTTAAACTGATAAGCAACTTCAGCAACATCTCAGGATACAAAATCAATGTGCAAAATTCACAAGCATTCCTATACACCAGTAATAGACAAACAGAAAATCAAATCATGAGCAAACTCCAATTCACAATTGCTACAAAGAGAATAAAATACCTAGGAACACAGCTTCCAAGGGATGTGAAGCACCTCTTCAGGGAGAACTACAAAACACTGCTCAAGGAAATAAGAGAGGACACAAACAAATGGAAAACTCATTTATTCCTATCCATGCTTATGGATAGGAAGAATCAATATTGTGAAAATGGCCATACTGCCCAAAGTAATTTATAGATTCAATGCTATTCCCATCAAGCTACCATTGACTTTCTTTACGGAAATAGAAAAAAACTACTTTAAACATCATATGGAACCAAAAACGACAATCCTATGCAAAAAGAACAAAGCTGGAGGCATCACGCTACCTGACTTCAAACTATACTACAAGGCTACAGTAACCAAAATAGCATGATACTGGTACTAAAACAGATGCATAGACTGATGGAACAAAAGAGAGTTCTCAGAAATAACACCACATATCTACAACCATCTGATCTTTGAAAAACCTGACAAAACAAGAAATGGGGAAAGGATTCCCGATTTAATAAATGGTGTTGGGAAAACTGGCTAGCCATATGCAGAAAACTGAAACTAGACCCCTTACTTACACCTTATACAAAAATCAATTCGTGATCAAGTAAAGATTTAAACATAAAATCTAAAATCATAAAAACCCTAGAAGGAAACCTAGGCAATACCATTCAGGACATAGTTATGGGCAAAGACTTCATGACTAAAATGCCAAAAGTAATGACAACAAAAGCCAAAGTTGACAAATGGGATCTAATTAATCTAAAGAGCTTCTGCACAGCAAAAGAAACCGTCATCAGAGTGAACAGGAAACTTAGAGAATGGGAGAAAATTTTTGCAATCTATCCATCTGACAAAGGGCTAATATCCGGAATCTACAAGGAGCTTAAACGAATTTACAAGAAAAAAAAACTCCATCAAAAACTGGGCAAAGGATATGAACAGACACCTTTTAAAGGAACAGATTTATGCGGCCAACAAACATGAAAAAAAAAGCTCATCATCTCTAGTCATTAGAGAAATGCAAATCAAAACCACAATGAGATACCATCTTACCCCTGTTAGAATGGTGATCATCAAAAAGTCAGGAAACAACAGGTGCTGGAGAGGACATGGAGAAATAGTAACACTTTTACACTGTTGGTCAGAGTATAAATTAGTTCAACCATTGTGGAAGACAGTGTGGCAATTCCTCAAGGATCTAGAACTAGAAATACCATTTGACCCAGCAATCCTGTTATTGGATATATACCCAAAGGATTATAAATCATTCTGCTGTAAAGACACATGCACACATATGTTTATTGCAGCACCATTCATAATAACAAAGACTTGGAACCAATCCAAATGCCCATTAATGTTAGACTGTATAAAGAAAATGTGGCACATACACACCACGGAATACTACACAGCCATAAAAAAGAATGAGTCCATGTCCTTTGCAGGGACATGGATGAAACTGGAAACCATCATTCTCAGCAAAATAACACAGGATCAGAAAACCAAACATCATATGTTCTCATTCATAAGTGGGAATTGAACAATGACAACATATGGGCACAGGGAGGGAAACATCACACACCCAGGTCTGTCAGGGGGCTGGGGACTAGTAGAGGGATAGCGTTAGGAGAAATACCTAATGTAGGTGTCGGGTTGATGGGTGCAGCAAACCACCATGGCACATGTATGCCTATGTAACAAACCTGCACGTTCTACACATGTATCCTAGAACTTAAAGTATAATAAAAAAGAATCCTTTCTTGCATTTTTATTAAAGTTTACATAAAACTATTCAGAATCCAGACTTACTGCTATCTAAATTTTAAATCATACAAATGCTATTGTGTGTGAGAGTATGCTTGCACACAGATGGGCAGCCTAAAAAAGCCATATTCCTCATAACAAATGGTGCTATGAATTCTTAAATGAATGTAAATAAGGATTTACGTTGATGTATCTGTGGTCCAAAAACCCTACTGCGTTGTTACCCCATAGATTTAAATGCTGTAGCGATCAATTCATCTAGTACAAAGAATAAAGCATTATACTATTTCTCAGTTTCCTTCTGCTCTCTCACATTTTTTAAAGGCTATTAATTGATAGTGTAAGATTTTTCTTCATTAATAAAATATGGTTTATTCTAATGGTCATTATAGTAAAGATACTCTGCAGTGAGGCTGTTAAAAGAGGGTATGGCACACATCTGGCAATGCTTACTTCATTCCCTGTGAGCATCAAGCAACTGTCATTCTGCTAAATGAGTTGTCATTAGCAGTCAGATTTTTATTCCAGCCTTTTGGAGAAACACAGAAAGAAATCTGACTTTGAAGTAATGTCTATTGGAGGAGCTTTAATAGAGATGAAGTCTTAGTAAATCCCTTCTCCCATGTTCCCCATCCTAATATATTAGTAGTCTTTCTAAAATGGGAAGGTATTTGGCATGGGACTGGTGACCTAAAATTACCTCTGAAATCTGGCAAGGTATTTCAACACTGGCATGAATATTGTTTCCTCTCAGCCAGCATTTTTGGCAGGCATCTTATGCATTGCAAGTACCTACCAAAAATGGGAATTAGATAAGGTGACTTGCAAATATGAATTAGCAATGGTTTCCTTTATTCAGGTTGGAATTTTCATAAGAAATTATGGTCTTAGCTTTCTTAGTCTTCCTTTGTAGTTACACTATGGCAATTTCAAAATTTTCCCTGAAGACAGACCTTATTGTACTAACAGATTTTCAACCTCCGGATAACTCCCTTCCTCCCTTCCTCCCTTCCTTCCTTCCTTTTTCCTTCCTTCCTCTCTTTCCTTCTTTCTCTCTTTCTTTTCTTTCTTTCTTTTTTCTTTCTTCGTTTCTCTCATATAAATAGTATATCTTCATGTGCCCATATTTCATTTTATCATGCCAAAATTTATATTTTTCTCATTTACTGTGTTTCTACTGAACTCTCAAATTTGTACTAAATGAGGAAGTGGTTGAACTTTTCAGAGACAAAACGTTATCATTTCATTAACTCAAAAAACATTAATTAGATCCCTATGAGGGCAGTTGTTTCCAACCTGAAATTCTTTGCTACCTAAGGGTTCCCAAAGATATTAATAGAAATCTGAAGTTACTTTAAATATTTCAGAGATTTAATTAGCTATAATTTGTATTTGCGTGTAATGAGACTGTATAGGCTAAATAAAATTGCAACTTTCTTTGCTTTGGCTACAGTTATATCACACCTTTGATAATCCCAAGGTGATCCCAGAAACTTCACTTCATGGATACATCATAGTATGTAATATCTCCTGAAGTGATATATATTATATCTGAAAATGAATGGCACCCCTACATATCCTTATTTTTTTAGCTCCAGACTATAGCTATTAACATAAGTTCTCATACATACACACACACCCAAAAACCTGTAAATCATATTGCCACAGCATACTCAGGATAATAATGATAACCTCAAATACAATGAATTTGTGAAAAAATAAAGTTTTTAATCCCTTTATAAGAGTCATCAAATGGTTAATGAAGAGTATAGGTCAACATTGCTGCCTGGAGATGAGAACTGGGCAGGCACCCAGGCTCCCTACCAGCTCATTCATCAACTCCATAACATTCAAAGCAAATACAAATCTGGGTGAAATGACTGTCACTGCGTCATGTACCTCCATGAGTGTTTAAACCTTCAGAGACCAATGCTCTGCTATAGTTCAAGTCACACATACCACTGTTTATCTCAGACTGAGGATGGGCTCTTATTGGCATGTACACACACTTTTTTTTAAAAAGTGAGGAAATTATACTAAATAAATGCAACTTGAACAAAACCTTTCAAAATATAAAATCCATTGATGAGGGGTTGGGAATAACAAAAGGAGGCTTGGAAGGTGGAAAGTGTAACATTTAGCATTTTTGTGTTTTGTCTTGCTACAGTGGAATACTACATAGTGAGTAATTTATAATGAAAAGAAATTTATTAGCTCACATTTCTGGAAGTTGGGAACTCCAAGATCAAGGCACCGGTGTCTGGAGAGGGCTTTTTTTCTCTTTTATCCCATGGTAGAAGGGCAAACAGAAGGGGTGTGTATGTGAGAGAGAGAGAAAGAGGGAGAGAGAGAGAGCACACAGACAAAAAGAGGGCCAAACTCATCCTGTTATAGATAAGCCCTCTCCCATGATAACAAACCCACTCCTGCAATAGAAGCACTAATCTGTTTATGAGGGCAGAGCCCTTATGAACTAATCACTTCTTATTCGGGTCCATCTCCCAACACTGTTGCATTGAGGATTAAGTTCCAACATATGCTTTTTATGTTTTTGTTCGCTTTGTCAAAGATTAGTTGGCTGTAAGTATTCGAGTTTACTTCTGGGTTCTTTATTCTGTTCCCTTGTCTATGTAGCTATTTTTATACCCATACCATGCTGCCTTGGTGACTACGGCTTTATAGTGTATTTTGAAATCAGGTAATGTGATGCCTCCAGATTTGTTCTTTTTGCTTAGTCTTGCTTTGGCTATGTGGGCTCTTTTTTGGTCCCATATGAATTTTAAAATGTTTTTCTCTAATTCTGTGAAGAATGACATTGGTATTTTAATGGGAATTGTATTGAATTTGTAGATTGCTTCTGGCAATATGGTCATTTTCACAATATTGATTCTACTCATCCATGAACATAGGATGTGTTTCCATTTGTTTGTGTCGTCTATGATTTCTTTCAGCAGTGTTTTGTGGTTTTCCTTGTAGACGTCTTTCGCCTCCTTGGTTAGGTATATTCCTAAGTATTTTATTTTATTTTATTTTTTTGCAGCTGTTGTAAAAGAGATTGAGTTCTTGATTTGATTCTCAGCTGGTCACTGCTGGTGTATAAAAGAGCTACTAATTTGTGTACCTTAATTTTGTATCCAGAAACTTCGCTGAATCCTTTTATCAGTTCTAGGAGCTTTCTGGAGGAGTTTAGGGTTTTCTAAGTAAACAGTCATATCATCAGCAAACAGCAACAGTTTGACTTCCTCTTTACTGATCTGAACCCCCTTTATTTCTTTCTCTTGTCCGATTGCTCTGGCTAGGACTCCCAGTACTATGTTGAAGAGGAGTGGTGACAGTGGGCATCCTTGTCTTGCTTCAGTTCTCTAAGGGAATGCTTTCAACTTTTCCCCCTTCAGTATTATGTGGGCTATGGGTTTTTCATAGATGGCCTTTATTACATTGAGGTATGTCCCTTTTATGCCAATTTTGCTATGAGTTTTAATCATAAAGCAATGCTGGATTTTGTCAAATGCTTTTTATGCATCAATTGAGATGATCATGTAAGTTTTTGTTTTTAATTCTGTTTATGTGGTGTATCACATTTATTGACTTGCATATGTTAAACCATACCTGCATCCGTGGTATGAAACCCACTTGATCATGGTGGATTATCTTTTTGATGTGTTATTGGATTCAGTTAGCTAGTATTTTGTTAAGGATTTTGGCATCTATGTTCATCAGGGATATTGGTCTGTAGTTTTCTTTTCTGGTTATGTCCTTTCCTGGTTTTGGTATTAGGGTGATACTGGTTTCATAGAATGATTTAGGGAGGGTTCCCCCTTTCTCTATCTGGTGGAATAGTGTCAATATGATTGGTACCAATTCTTCTTTGAATGTCTGTTAGAATTCTGCTGTGAATCTGTCTAGTCCTGGACTTTTTTTTGTTGATAATTTTTAAATTACTATTTCAATCTTGCTGCTTGTTATTGGTCTGTTCAGGATATCTAATTCTTCCTGATTTAAGCTAGGGGGGTTGTATATTTTGTCTGTAGGAAGCTAATAAAAACTACCCTGTCCATAGGAGAAGGGAAACAAAAGGCAATGTGGAGGAGTGTAAAGTGTATGGAATCTGAACCTACTTCAATGTGAGCTCAAATCCCACCTTCATTATTCATTATTTACTGGCAGTTTGACAAGCTATTAATTGATCACAAGTCTAGTTTCTCTGAGATAGAATGTCTCCTGGTATACTTCTCTGTTGATACATAGATGACACTTAGTCTTTGTGCTTTTTCTTACTCTGTGTTGTCGTAGAGTTTGGTGCTTGCCTCTGTTTCTGCAGCTACATCATATTATGCTTTTATGCATTTATTCATAATATTCATTTTTCAAGCACTTACTTGGTGTGGTAGGCCAGTTCCAGATGCAGGAGAAATTCACACAATGCCTGCTTTCATGGAACTTAGAATCTAACAGAAAAAGAGAGATGATAAAAATAAATACATAATAAATATTTAAATAAAAATCATAAGATTGTATCAGTTATATCTAAAGAATTAAAGTGTGTAGTAGAGGGCAACTTGCAAGCTACTTTAGACTCAAGTTTAGGAAAGGCTTTTCTGAGGGAGTGAAGTTCAACCTGAAATAAATTACAAAAAGGATCTAGCCTTACAAATATTGAGGGAAAGGGGGACCCAGGCTGAGGAAAGAGCTAGGACAAATGTGCCGGGTTTTCCCTGCTAGACCATGAGTTCCACCTCGGTCTATTTTTATGTGTTTGTGATTGCTCACATGTTGCATTTTAACATATTACTTTATTTCTATGTAGCACTAGCTATTACTGCAGTAATGCTGTATGACAACCATACGAATTCCCTGCTTAAAACTTCAGTAAATTCTTCTCATTGAACTTAGAATAAAATCCAGAGTATAAAGTAGAAGCTCCATGACAATAAGAGTAACATATGTCTGGTTTGCCACAATGTCTCCAGCACAGGTTTTGGTGTCTGATAAGAAGTAAATGCTTGGGCTTGTAGAATAACAGTAAACAAGTACGTGAATGAAACTGAGCTCTGTATCCCAGCCCATCAATCTCCTCAAGGGCTTGCAACACACTTTCTCCTTTAAACCAGTCTCTTACTAGTACTGGCCCTTTGCCATTCAGCACATGCATTTTTCCCACCTGAAAAACAAAACTAACAGTAACAACAACAACAATAACAAAACCTTTCCTTTGGCCCCTTTAGCTGCCAACCCTCCTCCTTCTCAAGTGTCATAACTTCACTTGTCATCCACACTCAGAATATCATTTCCACCCACAGTTTTCAAGTTATCATAAGATACATAACTGCCAAAAATCAATGGAGTATCTTTTTTTCTCATCTTACTAGACTGCTGGACTTCCTTTGGTGCTGTTAATCTCCTTTTTCTGTAAAGTCTCTCTTTCCTAAGCTTCTGGTTTTCCTTTCTCCAGTCACCTCTTATCTTCCTCATGGGCTGTTTACTTCTCATCTTCCCACCCCAACTGGTTTACTCTTACCACTCTATTTCTTTTACTATATGATAAGCCCTAAAGAAATCACCCAAACTCATGGCTATAATTAATACCTATATAATTATGACCCTGTGATTTATCATTATCCCAGATATCTTAAAGTTCCATATAATAATGGCCATTATTTATTGATTGTTCATTATTACTTGGGAACTCTGCTACAAACTTTAAACATGTGGTTTAATTCCTCAATGCCTTTTGAAGTAGAAATATGATGATTTTCATTTTGTACAGGAGGAAACAAGGTCTTATACAGTTTAAATGAATTGCTGAAGGCCACACAAATCGTGGCATATCTGGGATTTGAATTCGGGCTGCTAGACTCCATGATTTTGATCACTATATTATATTGCTTCATATACAAGAGTTATTTAAGTTGATTATTTTCAAGTATCTTAATTGCAAATTATGTTGAGTATAATTCATCAAGATACAAACTGACTTTCATATAGCAAGTCGAGAAGCCTTTCCTAAAAATATGCTCTCTTCCTAGAAAACTGTATGTTTTACTCTTCTTTCTAAATTGCATGTCTGTACATCTCTTCAGGAAGCTTCTCCTGGAAGAGGGAACTTCAGGATAAAAGAAAATACATGAAAGCACAAAATGTGTCTTCTTTGATCAATGGTTCAAGGATAAGATTTCAGTCTGATATTTTTGTTCTGTTTAGCTTTGTTTTACTTGGCTTTTGATTAATGCTTGAGTAGACTCTTTGCACCAGGAAATAGTGGATGACCAGTTTACTAATAGCTAGGTTTCTTTTCTCTAAGAGTCTGGATGAGACAGACAGATGTGTAGCCAGATTATTAGAGAAACAGATAAAACAATGAAATGTCTAAAGGCTGGAGGCAAAAAACAAAAACAAAAGCTAAAACAAACAAAAAAACCACTGAAAAACAGATGATGGCCAAAGACATGGGTATACAATCAGATTATTTGTGCTCTCTATCCATCTTGCAACTTGTCCATGGGAAAATTATTTAAACAAGCTAGCCTCATAGTTCTCATACATAAAATAAAAATAACTGAACTACCTGCCTCTTGGAGTTGTTGTGAATGGTACTAAGATATGCTATGGCTAGGACAGTGCCTTACACACAGTGAATATTCAACCAAAGATGGTGAGGCTGTTATGGTCCATGCATTCTTCATATAATTCTGATTCACATGCTCTACTAGATGATCACATGCCAAACAATTATGGCTACAGTCCATGGAACTAGAGTTCACACTAACAAGCATGTGGATTGGGTGAAACACTTATTTCAGGATCTAGTTTAAAGACATCAGTATGTGTTTCTAACCCCACTGATATGGTTTGGATATTTGTCCCCCCAAACTTCATGTTGAAATGTGGTGCCCAGTGTTGGAGGTGGGGCCTGTGGGAGGTGTTTTTGGGTCATGGAGGCAGATCTCTCATGGCTTGATGCTGTTCTCACAATAAGGAGTGAGTTCTTGCAGGATCTGGTTGTTTAAAAGAGTGTAAAACTTTCCTGTCTTCTCTCTCTTGCTCCTGCTCTCACTATGTGACATGCCTGTTCCTACCTGCCTTCCACAATGAGTAAAAGCTCTCTGAGGCCTCCTCAGAAGCCAAGCAGATGCTGGCTTCATGCTTTCACAGCCTGCAGAGGCTTGAGCCAATTAATCCGCTTTTCTTTATAATTTACCCAGTCTCAGGTATCCCTTTATTTCTTTATAGCAATGCAAGAACAGCCTAATACATACACCTTAAAAGACGAGAGATGCTAGCGAGCCATAACTGCTTAATGAAAAGAACATCACCTAGAATTCCTATCCACTTAGCTAGGTGCTGCCATATCTACCAGTTTGTGTGGAATAGAGAGAAATTGGATTTAACTCTGTCTTGTGTCACTCTTATACTTGACTTCATCAAACTTTCTGAATACATAAATAGTAGGAAAATTGAAAGGTAAGCCCAGGGAAACCGATAAGTATTTCACATTTTTACATAGAATGTTTAAAACCTCAAGGAAATTGGATGAGACAGATTATACCTGGCTGTTTAGAATGTGTTATGAGTAAACTATATTATGGAAATTAATTAGAAGCTTAAGGGAGATGCATTACCAATGTCAGATTCTAATTTAGATGGATTGGGTGGTATGGTAATTTAAATTCACCTCATTTTGTATATTCTAAAGATTGACACTTTGGGGCGGTTAAGGTAACTTTTCTGACTCCGTAGACAGTGTGACACGAGCAGCAGTCACCCTAAGGCTTAAGAGGCTATGATTTCCTCCCGGGGAATATTTATACTCTAATAAAATCCTAATTTGAGGATCTATCCATTTACTGTACAATAGTGATGACAATGTGAGGTTGTGCAAATCCGGGTGCTGCATATTATAGAGAGCCAGCACCCATCTTCCCATAGTGCTTACACTGTATAGCCCCAGAACATCTTTAGTCATGAGATTCATTGTTACAGTGTGGACTCTGAGAAAGTGCATACAAAATGAAAAAGAATGACATGAAAGGAGGAACAAATCCTCCTTTTGTGCCATTCTTTCTCATTTGGTACATATTTTCTCCACAGCGGCCCTAATGCTGGCAACATTATAGCCCCTCTTCTAGATCTGACCTTCATGTAGCTGAACTATATGATGCTCCTGAGTACACATCACCAATATACAGACAGTTCTGTAAAAACAACAGACTAGGGGCCCTTGGCAGGACTGGCAAAAATGCTCTCAGCAACAAGGTTGATATCTTGTCCCTGGAGTGCTTGGTGTATGACTTCTCCTTTCCCAACAGAACTATGACTTTGTCCATCTCCTCATGTAAGAAGGCTCCTCACAACCATCTGTTGCCCTCATCACATCTTTGACCTGGACATGGATCTTACAGATCAATGAGCCAAACTGGCATCCCTGATTGTGTGCAAGTGCCATGGTTGCCCATACATAGTCATAATGAGAACTCAGTGTTCTTTCATACATTTGAGCAAAAATAACATACCCAGATTCATACACGTAAAAATAATGCAAATCCTCCTCAAATCTCATAAATGCATATCTTTCTCAATCAAATAAAACTATACTTGAGAAGAAAGTAAATTCATCCAAAGGCATGTTCATTTTGAAGTCACTGAATGCATGTGTAAAATTACTCTGTTCCCCACACATACTCTAGTAAATACCATCTATGATTAAGATTATCCGCATCATTTTGAGTTCAAGCTTACTTTCACTCTTGCACAAAAATTAGCAAAGTCTCATCTGACAAGGTTGGAGGTGGTTCTTCCATTGAACGGAGTAATCAGGTTCACGTAAAGAGAAATAACACAACATTAGAACGATGTTTTTCCACATTTTCCTGATGACTCACTTTTCATATACTTGTATGTGACTATCTCTTTTCTAGGGGCCAGTGCAATCCTAAAAGATTTCAGCTGACAACAACAAAAAAGTGTATCAGGATTGAATTAAGATGTGTTAAAATTAACACACTGACCTTTTTTTTTTTTTTTTCTTATTTCACTCTGTGTGATAAAATACTAATGTGTGACCCGGTGAGCTTTGGAAGGAAGCTTCTCATTTCTGATATTCTTCCTTCTGTCACCATTACTTTTACTATATAAATCTCAAAGTAAGTGGAAGGGGGAATCTCAATGGGTAGAAGCTGTTCCCACTCCAGTTGCTAGAACAAGTAGCGACAGTGCATCCACCTAGGAGTCCTTGTTCAGGTCCACATGGCCTCTGCTGCTGGGAGAGCACGGCTGGCTCATCACTCAAGGAACTCACGCTCCCATCTGAATTAATAATAACTGGCATATGAATAGCACTTTCATTTACAAATCCACAAATTTCTTCCATGTATATTATGTGAAATCTGTCCCAAATCCTACAAGTTGGAAATTTTAGGAATTAAAATCTCTTATTTTACAGCTGAGAAAGCAAACTCAGGGTGGTGATTTATCAGGGCATACAGCACATCAATAGTGGAGCTAGGTCTCAAAACTAGATATTCAGATGTAAGGAAAGGTCATGTTGCTAATGTTCTGCACCTTTTTTTTTTTTTTAGAGTATCTGTATGCCTAAACACAGCCTTTTGCACCACTGTGTGTACTCATGTATCATTACGTGCCTGCATGTCTGTGAAGCAGTCTGTCAGAAGTCTTTCACATAGAGAAGAACAAGGAAACACACACCCTATTTCGGTAAAAAGGAAGAGATGATTGCTGCTTGAATGGGTACACGTGCTTACATACAGACACATCACACAAAACTCTATCATATCACAGATTTACTTTCTAAAAACAGTTTTCTTACAAACTGGTATTTGTATTATTATGAAATATTTGTATAAATTATGACCACAGTACAAGTACAGTCCTGTATACCTGTACACCAAGTTAATGCAAAAGAACTATCATCAATAATCCTAGATTTCCCTCTCCATTCACCAGGCTTCCATTAGCTATGGCAACCCAATTAAAGAATGTATTGAATGGAAATGAATTAAATTCAACCAGAAAGAAGATAACGCTCTTTGTATTTCTCATATTGTTACATCATTTTCATTGTTTCCTTAGGGAAGGAGGATGAATAGCATTTGTTCAACATTTTCTAATACAAGCGTAACTTCAGCATACAGTATCTGTTTCAACCCTCCCATTAACCCATTAAATTAAAAGGTAATTTTATTATTCCTGTTTCCCAGATAAAAATATCTGAGTCTCAAAGATGTTCAATTACTTGTCTCAGACCTAATACTCCTAGGTGCCATACCCAGAATCCCAATGTAAGTGTCAATTGATTTTTTTTTCCTTTTTAATTTTTTTCTAATTTTTGCAGAAACATAGTAGGTATATATATTTATGGGATACAAGAGACATTTTGATACAAGCATGCAGTGTGTAATAATCACATCAGGGTAAATAGGGTATTCATCACCTCAAGCATTTATCCTTTGTGTTACAAACAATTCAATTATACTCTTAGTTATTTCAAAATGAACACTTAAATTATTTTTGACTACAGTCCCCCTTTTGTGCTAGCAAATACTAGGTTTTATTCATTCTTTCTAATTTTTTTTATCTGTTATCTGTTAATTCTTAAATTAATGTGACTTCCTTTTTACCCTGCTACATGCCAGGAGTATCCCAGAAAGAAGAAGAAAGAAGGAAGCTGGACTGCAGGAATTGGGGAAGTAGGCATGACTCTTGTTCCTTGCCGAGTTCTCACTCCCACTGTTGAGCTACCTGTGTCGTCCCAATCTTTCATAAAACAAGGGAGTTTCTGTAGAACAAATCGAAATGGAAAGGAGATGCCAAGCACTCATGAGGGATCTCTGTCAAGTCACTTAATATCCAGAACGAAAGCACAAGAGTGCCGTATCAAAGAGTTAATGAAGGTGGCTTTCATTGCCACAATAATCTTTATCACCTCCTCCCTTCAATAAAGATATATTCTAAGTAGAAAGTTTGCTTTATATACAAACAGCTTCAACACAACCCCTCATATGCACACTCTTCCTTCCATTCTTTCAACCAGATAATCACACCTAAATTTTTTCATATGGAAATTTTGAGGACCCTCACTTGTTTCTGAGATGGTCCTATGTATTGAGGATAATTCTTTTTCACTTCCTAGAAAGGGCTTCCGTCCCACTCAGAATAGCCCACAATATACTACTATGGTAGTGATGAGAGTGTGTAAGGTACAGATCCAAATCTCAGAGATGGGAAAAGGAAAGTTCATATTCAACTTAGACCAAGAAGTTGAGGTGAGAGGATGGGTGAAGGCAGAAGACAACTGGAAATGTTATGGGGTATTAGTAGAAAGTGTTCAGAGTAAAACTCATGCACACATGCCCAAGGTCAAATTCCAAGAGAAAAAAAACACACTAGGAAAAATAAATCATTGGGAAAAAAACAGTTAAAAATGACCTCAATACGATGGCAATTTAGGGATGAAATAAAATCAAAAGTGGAAAGAGCTAGAAGGGCTTCATATACCGCAAAACTTAAATTAGCTTTGTTTTGGAGAAAGTTTACTAACAGATGCCAGGTTCAACAGAAATGCCTCTGGCAATGGCAGAAACACTAACAAAAGAAATCTGCAGCTGAGAAACAAACTGCCAGGTCGTTAAACAAAGAGGCACGCAGCCGGGCACGGTGGCTCACACCTGTAATCCCAGCACTTTGGGAGGCCGAGACAGGCAGATCACGAGGTCAAGAGTTCAAGACCATCCCGGCTAACACGGTGAAACCCCAACTCTACTAAAAATACAGAAACAAAATTAGCCGGGCGTGGTGGTGGGCGCCTGTAGTCCCAGCTACTCAGGAGGCTGAGGCAGGAGAATGGCGTGAACCCAGGAGGCCGAGCTTGCAGTGAGCCGAGATCGTGCCACTGCACTCCAGCCTGGGTGACAGAGCAAGACTCCGTCTCAAAAAAAAAAAAAAAAAAAAGGAGGCACACTACTTTAGCACCAGCATATTAAAAAAAGACCGGTGTCTGTGCACTGGGACATTGCAGGAACATTCCACATGAAATATTCTTTTGTAAGATACATAGAGCTGCCACACACCAAATTTCTGCTTTGGATCCTAGAACTGTAACAAAATAACAATAAAATACAATTGGTATAACTCTCAAAGTTCCTTAAGCAAATTGTAAGCCAAAATTTATTTAACCTGCCCACGTATGATTTTTTTTCTCACACACTTCAAGGAGTGCAGCCATAAGTGTGGAAGAATTTCGTTCTGGTCAGAACACAGAACCAAGATTGTATAATTGTTAAAATCTCATGAAAGTGATCAAAAGTATCTCATTAATTCGTTTATGTTCTCAAATATTTAATAAGAACCTACTATGTACATGTTGAACTCTATTTGACACTGGGAATGCAAAGAGAAATACAGCAGATTTTAAAAAATGATTCATTGGGTTTGGAGCTCCAGATTCTGATAAATCCAGAAAGGAACCAAAAAAATCCAGAGAATAGCATCATTTGAGGGGCAGCAAGCTCCCAGAGGTCAGTGAGAATGGTCAGCTTGGAGATCTTTGTGGATCTTTGGAAGCTTGTTCTCTTTAAATGTTTAAAGTGCTGACTTAACAAAGACTGGGTAGATGTGTTCCATGGGGCACCAGAGGACAAAACCATAGAAGTTATAGGGAGAGATATTTTGACCTAATAAAATTAAGGAGCAAAATGGGCCAGCTTACAAAGGCTTTCAGACCGTGGATATATCCAAGTAGAGGTTGAATAATCAACTTGTTAGAATATCCTAATGGGGCTTTTGGCTCTTGAATGAAGTTAAATTTAAATCTATTAATCTAAGATAGTAAGACCAGTGGTGTTGGAAGACTCAATCTCACTGGTTCCCTTTATATGAAAAAATAATAAGATTAGCATTTTATAACTTTAAAATTATGCTATGTTATTTGCCTTGAAAATAATTTTAGTAATAAGATTATTAAAAAGTAGACCTATAACAAGCAACAAATACTTCCACCCTTGGGGATTAGGGTGGAATAATAAATTTCTTCAGTTCCTTATGCTCCTGTATCTCTGATTTCCTTTTTTAAGTCCATTTGTAATAGTTGTGCCACAAAATTTTACTCTGAGAAAAGAATAGTGCATCCCCAAGGGCAGGCCTGAGCCTACTTACATATTGGGTACAGTGTGGTCACTAGAAGTACATTGCTGTTTTAGACAGAAATATCTCATTACCACTGGTTGGTCATGAAAGTCACGGTTTGACTACTTTCTGCCCAAGTATGAATTACTTGTATGAATGTTACCTATTTTAATGGAATGTCTGGTCAGTCAGTAGTTATTTTAGTTCTGAGTATTATACAGCAGCTATCTGTAGGCTATTAAATTGCTTTCCAAATCTGTTGAAGCAGCAGTTGTTACAGAATTAACTGGGTCAACAGAGTCTAGAGACTAATAA
The DNA here is from genome assembly GCF_028885655.2 of Pongo abelii. Classification (NCBI taxonomy): domain Eukaryota; kingdom Metazoa; phylum Chordata; class Mammalia; order Primates; family Hominidae; genus Pongo; species Pongo abelii. The sequence continues at coordinate 188,379,975 of NC_085928.1, forward strand.
AGTTGAATCAGAATTGGATGCCTCTGTTAGATAACCTTCACCCTCTTTGAAACCATCCAACAAAGTCTTTCATACTCTTGCTTCTCTTTCTTACAAGAGATGCTCTGGTTCTTTATCACTAAATCCTTTTTATTGCCTTTTTTTGACATTTTAGTTTCTTCCTGGTATTGGATAAATAAAAAGTACAGCAGGAATACATAAAAGTGGGTAATGAGGAGGGGATAATATCTATCAGAATTAATGTAGTACAGAACTATATTTAAATAGTGTTGTACTAGTGCAAAACCAGACATGTCTAAAACAGAAGCTTGTCATAAAAGAGATACTTCCAACAAGTGAAAATGGGAAAATTACCTAACTACTCGGGGAGGGTAGAATGTTAGATTATTACTTTTTATCATTATAAGTTTTATCAAGATTAAATAATTACATATAAAGAAATTAAACCGTACTGACAGTAGGAGAAAATAAACACTTTATATGACATCGTGGTGGAGAAAGTCTTTCTAAGCATGATACCAAAAGCAGAAACCAAAAGTACGAGACTCATAAGTACAACTAATTAAAAAGCAGGATATCACATATAACAGCAAAGGAAATAATTAAATGCAAATGATAAACCTTGAAACTATTTACAACATATATGATGTATTAATACAAAAAAATAGCTCTTAAAAATGAATAGAAGCTGAGAAAAACGTATCCCCCCAAAATAGCCCTAAGAAATGAAGAAATGATAAGAAGATATTTCTGTGGTTTCTAATATATTTGATACTTATGTGGTTTTCAATATTTGCCTATTTTAAACGATACTGTAATGTGTGTGTTTCTACATATATTAGTGTATTTATTCATAAAGAGAGAGATTCCTATTTGGTGAGATTAGTCATCCCATGTCTTGACCTTCTCTGTATGTAGGTGTCTCATTTGCTTCATACAAATTCCAAGTCATCTTCCCTTTGATTTATTTCTATCTGTCTATCTAAAATAGACTAATATGGAATTAATGATGCAATTTGTGTGCTAACCAGAGCCCACTCTGAGTCACAACCATCAGATGTATCAAAACATTATGTTGTACATTACGAATATATAAAATGTTTGCAAATTACAAAAGAAATTAATTAATAAAAAAAAGACAGCCAGGATAGAAAAAACAAATGAGGCACAAATACATATTAATCTTAAAGCCCAGCAGCTGGGGTGTTGCTTCCCATGACTTTATTCAGCTGGAATTCTCCTTCTCTGAGCTTCTCTTTCTCTGAAATCCTTATTCAACTGTTCCTCTGAGACAGAATTCTTGTCACATTTGTTTGGTCATTCCAGTTGCTAACACAGAATCTGGCATGCAATATGCACTCAATAGTGTTTGATGCATGAATCCATGTGAAGGAATAAGCTGTGTTTCTTTTCTTCTTTGGGGTCATCATGAGAAGACAAGGGGCAAATTTTGTAAAGATAATTGTAAAATGTGTACATCTAGTGAGGAGGTTAGTCCTATCTACAACCCAAACTCCTTTTCCTGCAACCAAAAGGATCCATGTTAGAGGAAGACCTGTGTGCCTAAACTTATATTAGATCCTACCATTAGTCTTCAAGATAAGACCAGACACAGACTATGCCTGGGAGGAGATGGCAATCTAGTGAAATAAGTAAGTTATAAATGCACACATGACACAGACACAAAAATTGAAAAAAAAAAGAGAAGAGTATGCAGACAAATATTTGTTCAGATTTAAAAGAGGTTTCTGGAATGATTAGGAACGCAGATAACTAACAGGCTGGAGAAAGAGTCCACACTGTGCACCACTTTGGCCCTGCTCCTTGGCTGTTTTCCACCACAATTAGTTGTCTGGCAACCTTGCAAGATCTTAATAAAAATAACTCATAAGATATAGTCACATCAGAAAAATCATCAAAATGAGTGATTGCAAATGTTCTGAAACGGTCATGAGCTAAATAAGCATCTAGGATATACATTTTAAAAATTGCCTTATCTCTTTTATCTCCAAAGAAAACACCAGAAGGATACTGTCATAACTTCGGCACTCTCACCCCATCCTTCAAAATCTATTAATATCACATTGTGAAGTTGGTGCCATTGTCAGGAGTCCAATACAATCCCACAGCATTTCTTTCTTTTATTTTTTCCTTTCTTGGAGAAGTAACCTTTTTCTAATCTTGTTACACGCATTTTTATGCCTTCTAACCTAGTAAACACCAGATGTATTTTTTGCTTGTAATTACATCAGATTTCATGACCTAAAAGAGCATGAAAGAATATAATTACACTATTTATATAAATAATATACTCAGGAGATTGTGTAAAGCCCATCATAGTTCACAAAGCCCATTTGCACATAGTTGTTGTCAACTTAAAACCACTCTATGATTTGTTTGGACAGATTATAGTGGTTTTTTTTTCCATTTTAAAAAGGAGAAAATTGAAGTTTAGAAATGCTAAGGAAAATTCTCAAGGTTAACAGAGCATGCAAATGGTAAAATGATTCTTGAAAACCATTCATCTGCCTCTAAAACTATGATACCCTGTTCCTATGCGTGGGATGCACAATTGAGAGAAAGAGGGAGAGAGGCAGCTGATCTTCCCTAGTGCCCCTAGCATAGTAGTTGGGAGGTCAGGCAATTTCCTAAATTCAATGTACTGTCATAGCAATAACTCAATCCATAACTCTTTCCTTATTATTCTACATTTTCCACTAGAAAAAAAAATGGCACTTCTCTGGACTGGCTACATTATTTACAGGAACAAATACCCTGTTCTTAGGGTCTTCCCAATGCAAAATTGGAAAAAGTATAGAAAAATGTTCTCCTGGTATTTTATTACTAAATCTTTATGTATACATCTTAATTTTTGGATACTTCTATTTCTCTCACAGCCCCAGAAATCCAGCGTTTCTTAGGACTCTCGCTATCCTGAGCAATCTACCAAAATCACCTTCTCTAAGAAGAACCCGACGTACTTCCCTGTTTTGGTCATCTTTTCCATAGAAAGAGGAAAATAAATGAGTTCATACTAAGACATTAACGACAGTAATTTGATAAATGGACTTCTCTGTTAATGGCAAAGCTATTTCTTTTATGAGTCTCTTATTGGTTCATTTCAGATATCAGTGACAGGCTGCAAGGGAAAATATTTGGAAATGGTTAGTCTTACTAGCAACTGCTACCCCTAAACCTCACCATGACATTAATTAGATGGATATTTTTAAGTCTAGCATCCTAGATTTAGATTAATAATTTGTCTATATTGCTTTTAAAATGAAGAATTACATTTTAAATGCTTAGACTATTACACTGAAATATTGTCTGAATAAAAATAATAAACTGTCATCAACAAATAACCACTTCTACTTTCAACATGTCAGAGAAAACTATAAAAGACAGAGAAAAGAGACTGGATACTGTGGAAGTTTCCCATTGGGTCCAAAGGAAATAAAATGTCCCCTTTTCCTGAGCCCATTTAAGCCTTGATTACATTAACTTTTAGAAAATGCACAAAGAAAATACTTCAGAGAAGGGTCTTAGTGGGATAAATTTGTATATTTCTTGGAACTCTGGTAGCCCATGAATGACAGCATATGTTAGTGTTAACCTTGTGTTACATTTCTGAACCAGTGTCCAGCTCAGCCTCTGAGGCCATCTGCTTTCAGTGCTGAAAATAACCAGAGATGACTGAATTCTTGGAACACATTTTTCCTACTGTTTTATTAGAAAAACATTTCCACCCTAATCAATCTCTGTGTTTTACCTCAAGCATATATTTGACGAACATCCTAGGTTTGGTTCTTTAGTACACACAGTAGACTTTATATCCCCAGGAAAGCAATATTTGACGTTGGAGAAGTTTCAGTGCACATGCAATGGAATCCTATAAAGTCTCACTTGCTTTTCTCTCTGCTCTCAGGAGGAAAAGGGACATGTACTAAATGAAACCACAAGAGCAGGGAGATAAAGGAGCCCGTGTGCTGGTATTTTGCCTGCGTTAATGCTTTCAGCATCCTCCTCACTCATTTAGATGTTCTAGTTATGTATTTTTTCCCGTATCCCATCTATTGTGTTTTCTTGCCTCTTTAGATGGCTCTTTGTGGCTCTCCTGATTGTCTGTATCTGACAGCTGAGGCACATAATCTAAAATGTGTGCTCAGATAAATGGTGAAAACAGAACATCTGAAAACACGGAAGTATTCCTGGCTGACTTTTGATTCAAATAGGATCTTCTTTGTCTCAATTAAGCAAGCCTACTTGAACAAAGATAGCTAAAACACTGTTTTCACACAGACATTTAAAAAAATGTATCAAATAAAGCGGAAAAAAAGGACATAGAGGATGATATGGGAAGAACATTACTTACTAAGTCATTGCCTTTAGAAATCTTGAAGACATGTATTGAATTGCTTTGTTTCTGAACTGGATGGAAGCTCTGCAAAAATCCTCCTGTGACTTCTTTTATTGCCTTCATTCAGTTTTATATTGTTTTGAAGGTCCAGGCAGGGAGGATATGTAATTGGACATTTGGTGAATGCAGAGGAGTGAGATTGTGTCCAAAGTTATTAGCTTATCTTAGTTTGAAGAGCAAGGAGAACATTTTATTTCATCTAACTTTTTATAGCAATCAATTAATCCTCTGTTTCAAGGATAACAACAGAATGCCTTTATTCATTCTCATGGAAACATTGACATCTAGTGGGTCACTGCATTAATGCAGGCCAGTTCAAAAGCTGGGGGAAATTCTCAAATCTTTGTGATATTCAGTGTGGTACGCTCTCTTTAATTAATTTGGCCCATTGATCTCACTAGATAGCTGCTGTTTATAATTGTGTATTTTTAAAAAATGATTCAAAGAAAGCTGTAGAAAACAAAATGAACATATCTCACCAATAGCTTTCATGTATGTTGTAAATAAATTCTTAAGGACTTTTTTACTTGAAGTTCTAATTGTTGTTTGTAGGAATCAAAACTCATAATGGGTCACTGAGTTTTACCAATGATAGAAGCTCTCTATTCGTGTTGGGAGACCTGCAGAGCCTGGCACAGTAGTTCCCAAACTTTTAAAATTCACAGATGACTTCGATAAACAGTATGAATACTCAGCCAGGAAATTCTATATTTGAGCAGCCACACTAAATTTTGCACACAACCCCAAGGAGTGCATAAAACATTTGAAGGTCAGGCTGTAAAAAACAAACAAACAAACAAACAAAACCTGAACTAGTAATAGTGATAGGAAACTCTTGGAAACTCTTTTTTTTTTTTTTTTTTTTTTTTTTTGAGACGGAGTCTCGCACTGTCGCCCAGGCTGGAGTTAACCTTGGGTTGCAGTGATCTCGGCTCACTGCAAGCTCCGCCTCCCCTGTTCAAGTGATTCTTCTGCCTCAGCCTCCGGAGTAGCTGAGACTACAGGCGCCCCCACCACGCCCGTTTAATTTTTGTATTTTTAGTAGAGACGCAGTTTCCCCATGTTGGCCAGGATGGTCTCCATTTCTTGACCTTGTGATCCCCGCCTGCCTCGGCCTCCCAAAGTGCTGGGATTACAGGCGTGAGCCACCATGCCCGGCCGATAGCAAACTCTTTCATACCACTTACTATCTGTCAGGTACTGTTTTAAGTGCTGTTCACATATTAGCTCATTTAACCCTCACAACTCTTCTAAGAAGTAGCTATTATTATTCACCCTTTCCACAGAAAGAAACAGAAACACAGAGACATAAAAATATTGGCTTGAAGCCACACAGGCCCTAGCAGGTAGAGTTAAGACTCAAACCTAGGTAGGCTGGCCCCAAATTCCATGTTCTGTCACACTGTCCAAAGCCTTCAGAGATGGCTAGACAGGCGGATGGAAACCTTAGACACTGGTTTCACTATGGCCAGTCTCTTTAAGCAATCTCTTCAGACTACTGTAATTACTTTCTATCCACCATTGCCTAGAATTGTATTGCAACAGATAGACGTGCATTATCTAATGAGAGGATAAGAAAACAAGCAGAGAAATACGGCAATGTGTTTTGGGTCCCTTAAAATGGAGATACAATGCAAATTTGCATTACTAGGACCGGCAAGTCCTGTAGTCTTGGGCCGACAGCCACTGGAAATAAAAATGACCCATACATCGATCACAGAAACACTGAACTTGAGCAAATATTGTCAGTTCTGGGGTGGCAGGAGATGTGATAGATCTTCTTTGTGTTATAAGACCTTTAATCTTTCACCTTCATACTTTGTACTTCAAAAATTTCTTCAAAGCAAACTACCTGGATTAATTTTCCTGTGGTCACATTAGAAGAGAAGAGTTACAGCGTCTGCTGCCTAGTATGCAATACTCCTGGAGTGCAATGGTAATGAGGTTAGAGAGAAGTGTTCAAGTACATACTAGGTTACTGCCATCCAAGATGTCCCAGCTGTATCATCCTACTCACGTCCTTCCCCAGAGGCTGCTGGGAGATTAAAGAAAAGGGCTGTTGGACGGCCAGAAACCTTCCTGAGTAGTGTCTGTCCCCTAAACCCCTAAACACTTGGCTGTGATAAAGAATCTCCTTTTGAACCCATTTCTAGATGACAAGAGAGGGAGTGGAAGGCCATTTCCACTTCTTTGAAAAATCTGTTTATTTCCAAGGAACCATTTATAAATATGGGAGTCTCTCAATTACCTTTGTCATACAATTTTCCTTTGAAATGGATATGGAGAAAACTTTAAAAGCATTCTTTTTGAATTCTAGGAAGTTTTCCCTTTCTCACCTTTGGCACAAATATTTAACCAAGCTAGAAATCATAATTGCTGTTTCACAAATGAAACTGGGTTTGTTAATGCAGAATTTTTGATGCAGATAAAGAGAAAGAGAAGTGAACATCCACGGATGGTAAAACATTTCCTCCAGAGTGTCCTGACGAATCTGAAAGAAAGGTACACGTGTTTTCCAATTAAGAAAATGCCTGCCGAGCAATGGGTAATGCCATATGTTTGAGTCTCTTAAATGGAAATGAACGGTCAAAAGCTTTTTGCTAAAAAAGAAAAGGATTGCTATTGCTCTTGTGCCCTGGTAATCCAAACTTCTGAAATCTCATCACTTCACTTCTGTGAACTCCACTGTTATCTTAAGTGCACTTGGACTATTTAATGTTGATGTCCTAATTCTATAATTAATACAAGCAAATTTACCCTTCTCTACTTTGCCTTTAAAAATACCATTTTTCTCATTCCAAAAGAGAACTCAGTAGATTCCCAGCATAGTTTTCAGTGATTTAATCTTCCATGATAAAGTCCTGTGCTTTATACTTCACCGCTGGACTATCAATGTCTCCTCACAAACCCTTGAGGGATGAAATCAAAAGGCTTTTGAGATTCGGAAGACACTCCATCTACTGCCTCACCGTTTCCTTATTCTTTTCAGAGCGATATGAAAGACTTGCTCAATAAATGTTAAATGAATAATAAAGGTCAGAGGAAGGTCATAATTTCTTTTGAAAGAGGCACATTTTCCTAAACCCATCAAATTGAAATTTTCTAACTACAGGGGAAATATGTACCCTCATTAACAAAGAATGGTCCTTTCATTTTCCACTCAGGACACAGACTTGTGTTCTCCTGATCTAGGTATCTATATAGAACCGTATTAAAAGGGACTGTGACTCAATATTTTGTAAAAATGGTAGAAGGTTTTACTGTAAAGAACTGAAACCTGCAATATAATGAGAATCAGATGTGGCTTACAACATATAGTACACAACTAAGAAAGACTGTTATGTTGGTTCTGAGACTGAATACCTCTTTGCTAAGGACTGAGGGAACTCCTTTGCCAGTGGAGTTAAACGACTGAGTTCTGCTTCTGTCTGGTTCTCCTTTGGTGGGTGCTATGTTGCTATTGCTCCATTAGAGTTTGTGCCAAGACCTTTAAAACTCAGACTAGAACTTTGTTTAGCTACTTATTGAAATAATTCAAATAATAAATAATGTTAGCATATATATATATATACTCTTATGACTATAATATAAATAGTATCATTCATTCAGGGTTTACTGTGCTAAGTGTTCTAGTAAACACTGCATTGTGTTTATTTCACTTAGTTATCCCCTAGTAAAAGATAAGTTTCATGAATGCAGAGACATTTTTTTCTTATACACTATGGAACCACCCATGCCTGGAACACTGTCTACTGTGTAGCTCGTTGAATTAATGAATGAATGTTGATGGTATTACAATATATATTTGACAGATAAAAAAAATTAAGGCTAATCAATGTTGCTTTGCCTCTACATTATCAAAGAACAAGTCCCTCTGCACACAGCTAGTAAGTTTTGGGCTGAGGTATAACTCGGTTCTATCTAACTTCAAAAGCCAACAAATATATTTCAAAGTAATGAAGTCTATTGCCATGAAAAGCATTGCTTTCCTTCCAGATGTTATTGGTAAATTGTTAGCCCTATGTCTCTACTCTGAGTGAGACACTTGGCTTCTCAGTGTTCTGCACAGTGGACTCCATTCTCTCCTCTGCAATTAATACAGAAAGTATTTTAAAGTCCTTTGTTGGCACTCTACCTACATGGTGCCCAGCTGGAATGTGGTCACCTGTTTGTGCAGGAATGTGACATTCTTATGTGTCAGCATTAACTGGTACATAAACATTATCTCATAACAATAGCTCTGGTCATTACATATATACTGTTTTATTTTTACCAAATATTATATAGGTTTTATTGAGTCTCTCTAGTTTCTCAGCTATTTACCTTCTTTACACTGGAATTTTCACAACTTATCTCCCCAAACTAGTTTCCTATCCCCAACTATTTTTGAAAGTTACAAGCTACGTTCAGAAACTGAATGATATTCAGACTAAGAATCTTATGCTCAAGATGACTTAAGCCAAATACTAAGAAGCAGTAAAGAATGTGCTTCCTGGGCTAAATTTGCTTGTGAATCCTTTGTTTTCTTCCCTCCTTCAATGAAGCCTGGAAGAAGAAATCCTGGGTAGTTGAGGGGGTCCTGGCTGACCATTTACTAGCCGTGTATGATTTGGAGCAAGTGCTTTATCCTCACAACTTTCAATCTGTAAACATCGAAGTAGTTTTATATCTGCGTTCAGGGTTTTTATTTTATCTTTGAAAATTTTTAATTTGTTATATTTAACATGAACATTACAAAATTCAAAAATGCCAAAGAATATTTGGTTACATGTAAATCTTCCGCCACTGCTATCCTCTAACTCAAAACCACTGTTTCTTATGTATCCTTCCAAAGAAATCCTTTGCATAGTCAAGCAATTTTATTCATTTTTAACATCAAAGGTAGTTTACTATACATAGTTTTCACATTTGTTATTTACTTATCAATATTTCTCAAAGTCTGTTAAATATGTAAGAGTGCACCAAAAGCTTACTCATCCTTTTGACAAACTATATAACTTCTGTACCTTATAAAATTATTTTTAGATTTAACATGGAAGAACAAACAGATGAAAATATTCAAGACATTTTTGTAAAGAGAATAATCATAAAGGGAAAGTTTGTCCATCCCACCATCTAAATGTCCAAGTATACTCTAAAATAGTAAAAGAGTTCAATATTACTACATGACAGACCACAAACAGAAAGCACAGCAAAAGGACCTAATGTATATAGCTATCTGGTATATAATAAAATCTGTATAGTAAATGAGATATTTGGAAAAGGTTAAATTAGATTAGTATCACATTCCAAATATATTCTAAATGAATTGAAGGGTTAAGTGTAAGAAAATGAAACCATAAAAGAAGCAAAAGTAAATACTCTATGTTTATTGCAGTCTTATTCACAATAGCCAAGATATGGAATCAATGTGTCTATCAATGGATGAGTGGATGAAGAAAATGTGGTACATATACACAATGGAATATCAGCTATTGAAAAAAGCCTGAAATCCTGTCATTTGCAGCAACTTGCTTGAAACTGGAGGACATTATATTAAGTGAAATAAGCCAGGCACAGTAAGACAAGTATCACTTGTTCTTACTCATATGTGGGAGCTAAAAAGAGCTGATCTCATGGAGGTAGGAAGTAGAATGGTGGTTACCAGAGGCTTGAAAGTGTGTATGTGTCGGGGGTAGGGAGTGAAGACAGGTTAGTTAAGGGTATAAAAATACAGTTAGATAGAAGAAATAAGTTCTGGTGTTCATTAGCACAGTAGGATGACTATACTTAACAATAATTTATTATACATTTCAAAATAGCTAGAAGATTTGGAATGTTCCCAACACAAATAAATGATAAATATTTAAGGTGCTGAATATCTCAATTACCCTGACTTGATCATTATATATTGTATGCTTGTATCAAAATATCACATATACTCCATCAGTCTGTACAGTGTGTGAATAAAAATGCTAATTTGAGACATAGATGTGTAGATAGATATAGGTAAACATCTAACTGAACTTGAAGCTGTAAGACGTTTTTAGGTATAAAATCAAAATTAAAAACCAGGGAGAAAAAGTATGATAGATTTGACTATGTACATAGTAAAATTTTTGTTGTGTCAGAAAATTAATAGACAAATTATAAATAGAAAATTTTTGAAACACGTATGGCAGACAAAGGGCTAACAACCTTTATGTTGAAAGAGGTCTTACTAATAGTTAGAAAAACGTAAACCACTCAATATAACGGAAAGTAAAGTACATGAGGTGGCAAGAAATATACTGAAGAAAAACATATACAAAGACAAATAAACATTTTTTAACGTCCAACTTGCCAGTAATGCAAAATGGTAAGTAATACTAAAAAGAACATAAAATAGCATTTCTTTCACCTATAAAGTTGGGAAAGATAGTTAAATGCACAATTCTCAGTACTGGCAAATATTCCATGAAATAGATGCTCTCATACCTTTACCATCATTCTGAAGGGTAATTTGATATTATGATACAAGGGCTTTAAAGTTGTAAAATATTTGCCCATATTTTCATTTTAAAGAGTTATTCTAATAAAATAATCGGATGTGTATTAAAATTTTATATACAATGATGTCCACATAACACAGTGAAAAGTTCCAAAGAACTTACATGACTATTAATATGTCAGTGTATAAATATTTTGCTACATTATGCACCCGTTAAAATAACATTTTAGAGAAAATATGATGACAAGATAAGTTTGTCATACAGTTAAATTTAGAAATCAGATTATAAAATTGTATATCACATAAGTCTAAGCATATATAATTTAAACATATATATAAACAAATACATGATCATGTGTTATATGAATCCAACTTGAACATATATTATCTTCTATAAAAAATAAAGTTTGTGTAAAACTGTTAACTCTTTTTAGGATGAAATGATAAGAATTTTCTTTTAAGTTATGTACAGAAAAGTGTTATCTTTATAACTAGAAAAAGTCAATAAATATTATCTTTAAAATTAGAATTATAGCAAACATCTTTGACTTAGATATTTAACTGTTATTATTCAAGTGTCACATTATTTGTGCCAACCCTTACTGAATGTTGCTTGGATATGGAATTTTCTTTTAAAAGGAAACAAACATATTTTGAATCATTCTCAGGAAATCTCTAAGCTCTAAATTTAAAGTCCAGAAGTATCCCCTGGAGGGGTCCAAGTATTATTAATGTTTCTGCTTCACTTTGAAACAGCTATCTAGATTTTTAAAAAGTAATTGTTGTGTATACAAACACTGCTAAGGCTCAATTAAGTGGCCCCAGTTAAAATACCAGTAAGAGAGACAATGTACATGAAAGAACTCAGATTGTTCATGTTGTTACTGTAAGCAACAGCCATGGGATTTGCCAGCCTAAGTCAGTGTTTTTGCCTTAGCCAGCCATAGCTAAGATGTGATATGCTCAAGTTCCACCCTTGGCACAAAAACAGGAATTAGTCTGGTAATTTAGGTTAGGGATTCATTTCAAAACAAATCACATTGTGTGTGTGTGTGTGTGTGTGTGTGTGTGTGTGTGTGTGATTTGCCAACTAATTTTTCAGTTTCTTTTCATGGTTTTCTGAGAAAGATCAAACCGATGATTCAGTTAACATCACTCGAATTGGCAAAAAAACTAGTCGTGCACAAGACAATCATTACTAATGTGTTTAAACATCCTTAAATATGTTCTGTTTCACTTCTTTCACTTTATTAGGACAATCAACTCCACTTTAATTTTCCAATACTGCTAATCAGGGTTCAATCCCCAAAAGCAAGTAAAACTGAGATGTCCCTTAATTATCAAGAGATCCTACTCTTCAGATCTGCTGATGCCCAGGGTCAGTAAAAAATGTCTCAGTACTCAGATTAGCAATACTTGTGGTTTATTTTACATAAAATACTTCTCCATTGGTATTTCTTCATTGATTGATATATGATAGCTGATATCAGTGTACATCAATCCAAAATATGCTGTGGTGGATTTTTGCTTAAAAATGGGAAGAAGTAGATTTCGGCAGGCCAATGCTGCCCCTGAGAATAAAAAGAAAAAAAGCCACATAACATATGGTAATCATCTGTTTGAAGTCTTCACACTGCTACAACAGAAAAGAGAAATGGAAAAACCATAACTCCAAAGAGGGAAGAACATAGCAGAAATAAACAATTCTGTAGTTATATTTACCCTTGTGGCATTTGGCAATTTTGTGCATGGGCCAAAGGATGAAAGTTATGTGTGTAGATTAAATGACGCCCAGATACCTGGTAAAACATTATTTCTTGGTGTGTCTGTGAGGATGTTTCTGGAAGAGATTCACATTTGAATCAGTAGACTGAGCAAAGAATACCCATCCTCACCAATGTGGGCAGCATCATTCAATCCACTGATGGCCTGAATAGAACAAAAACATGAAAGAAGGGTAAGTTATTTCTCTCTCTTCCTGAGCTGGTACATCCATCTTCTGCTCCACAACACTGAAGCTTTTGGTTCATGGTTTTTCAAACTCCAGGACTTATACCAGAGGCTTTCCTAGCCCTCTTTTCCGGCCTTTGGAATCAGCTTCATTGGTTCTCAAATCTTCAGACTCAGACTAAATTGCAACACTGAAATATACATATTTAACTGAATTATCTATATATGTAATACATATATATTGCATATATACATATAACTTGTTTATTTATACCATGAATACTGTTTCTCTGGAGAGCCCTGACTAATACAATGAGAATCTGAATTATGTACTCAGACAAGAATGCTACAAAAGGACAGAGAAGACAGAACTAAGCTTTCGGCAGAGACATGGGGAGTCTGAATCATATTGCTAGCTTTCCTCTCATGACAGTTACCAAATTCTGGAACAGTAGCAGGCAGGAAATTAAAATCTAAACAGAAAGCTTCTAAAAGACTAAATAAAGCTTATACAATCTCATATGGAGATAGCATTAAACAAGTAAAAAGGCAACCCACAAAGCTGGAGAAATGATTTGCAACACATATATCCAACAAAGATTTATAGCTATAATATGCAAAGAACTTCTACAAATCAATAACACATGATATATTTAATTGAAAGAAAACCAATGGGTAAAAGATATTACCAAGTGTTTCACAAAAGCACATATCAATTTGCATTTGCCAATAGTCATAAGGAAAGGAGCTCAGTTTCATTAAGAATCAGAAAAATGAGAATTTAAATCACAAAGCAGTACTACTACACACCAAAACAAGCTTAAATTAAAAAAATTAACAATTCCAAATGTTGGTAACAATGTAGAGCAGCTGGAACTCTTATATATTGCTGGTAGGAGTATAAATTGAAGAAATGCTTGGCAGTATCTACTAAAGCTAAGCTGTGCATATCTTTGACCCAGCTATTCTACTTTTAGATACAAACTCAACAAAATGCATAAGTATATTTCCCAAAATACATGTCCAAGAATTTTCATAGCAGTACTATTTATAATATCCCCATATAGGAAGCTACTCAAGTATCTAACAACAGTAGACTGAATAAATAAATAGTGGCATATTTAGACAATAAGTACTACTCAGCAGTGAGAATGAACTGTAACTATACACAAAAATACAGATATAAGTCACAAATATACAGCAAAAGAAGCCAGGCTCAAAATATTGCAAAATTAATCTATGGTGTCACAATTCAAGATAGTGGTTACTCTTAGAAAGCTACCAAATGTAAGGAGACAGAAGAGACCTTCTGGGATCCAGGTGACGCTCTGTTTTTAATCCAGGTGCTGATCATATAAGTTTGTTCACTTTGTGAAAGTTTATTCTGCCATACACTATTGATCTCTGTGCTTTTTGTAGATATATTTCAATTAAAAGTTTGCATCAAAACGTATATGTGTTTATAAAGCAGAGTTGCCATTAGCTAGCCCAAGATAACAACTCCCATAGACTAAGAGCTGTAACAAAATCTCAGGGAGCATTCAATTCATCGGTTAGACATACACAATGAATACATTTTTGCCTATCAAATTACTAAACAAATATTAATTAAACACCTAATGCTATGCTAGTGGTAACAACTTAAGGATAAGATATATTCCTAATTTCATGGTATTTACAAAATATTTACAATCCATTTTTGGGAGACAAGATTAGAGATAAAATAATAGCAGAGTTTGAAACTAAAAGCTAATCTGTATATGTCTTTTCTCCCTCACTGTGTATGTCTTTTCTCCCTCACTTCCCCTCTTGAAATACATATTCTTTTAAGAGTGGGTTAATATTAATTTTGTGCAATCTTGAATCTTGGAAATTTTCAGCTGATTCCATTTGGGATGTTGCTCCAGCCACCAAGATATCTTTTGAGGATTATATCTCTTGCTCACAAAATATAATTACATTACTTGGAAATGACAAGACTGGGTCCTGAAAATCTACCAACTCAGAGCAGTGAGGAGCAGAAATTATCCTATAATAGGATCCTATGATCTTATTACAGGTTCTCCGAAATAATCACCTTCTTAACCACCAATCAGATCAATGTTTTACTGTCTCCTTGCCAAGTCTCACAAAAGACTGCTCTTATGTAAATTCCCGTAGCTTTGGCTTTCTCCTTCATGTCACAGGTTCTGCTCCTTCCAAAAACCCACTCATGTCAGATTCCACTTCCATTTGGTCAATAACATATATCCCGGTTTGGAAAGCCACTTTCACTGGGCTAGGCCATTGATTTATCCTGTTCTCAGCATGCATATACCATTCCTGTCCAACTCTTGATCTCCAGATGCCACCCACAGGTATTCTGATTCAATTATTCTAGAGCATGGCCTGGGCTATCAGTATTTTTACACTATTTTTTCTCTCTTCTCTTTTGGGAACTCCAATTAGATGGATATTTGGCCAATTAAAGTTATCCCCTATCTCACTGATGTAATACTCATATTTTTTCAATCTTTTAATACTGTTTATTATAGTTTCTATTTACATATGAGTCATTAATCTTTCTTCTGCATTGTCTAATATGCTGTTAATCTCATTCAATGTATTTTTTATATTAAACATTGTAATTTTTATCTTTAGACATTTATTTTGGATATTCTTTATATACTTTATATCATGGTTTCTGAGGACACCCAACTCTGTCTCCTCAACTCAGGGAATGCCAGGCTTTGCCTGGTATCTTCTCTTCATGCTGCAGCGTGGAAACTCTCTAGACAGTTACCTGGTGCAATCATAGTGTTCACTTTGTTCGCTTTTCCTCTCCCAGGTATAACTGGTCCCATGCTGCCTAAGGTCCAATGTCTAAAAAATTTCTGTTTCAGGAATTTTTTCTGGAATTTTAGCTGTTTTAGGCAGAAGGGTAAATCCAGTCACAGTTTCCTCATCTTGGCTGATGGCAGAATATTTTTTTCACCTTGTTTGAGAAGTTTTACTATTATCTGCCCACATAGAGATGTATTTCTTTTTCATCTCATCTTTCATGAATATTGTCTGTGGTTTCCAAATTTAATAGCGCATATTGTATGTAAATTTTTAAAATATTGGAATAAAACATAAATATAGTAAGTACAAAAATTCCAAGTGTGCAGCTTAATGTGTTGTCATGAAGTAAACATACCCATTTGACCAGCATCCAGATCAAGAAATTTAAAAATCACCAACACTCCAGAAGCTCATCTGTGACCACCTCCCACCATCTGCCCTCAAAAGCAGTGACCATCTAGAATGTTAGTGTTGCAAAAACTATTTTATCCCATTTTAAAATTTATATAAATGGAATCAACCACTTGACTAAAATGACATTTAGAGAAAAATTATTTTAATAACAGCAAAATACACATCTTGAAAGTACATATAAAATATACTGATTTTTGTCTACTTTTTCTATTAATTAGACAGAGGAATGTTGATCTTTAACTATCTTTGTAGATTTACCAATTTTTCTTTTGATCATTTCATCGGGATACATACATATATATATGCACACATATATGCATATATACATTGGGATAGATATATACATACATATATGAAGATTTGTAATTGGGTACATAAACATTTAAGATTGTTATGTCTTCTTGATGAATTAATTTACTTATCATTATGTAATATCCCTTTTTATCCGTGGTAATATCCTTAATTTTGAAATCTATTATGTCTTCCATTAATACAGCCACTCCAGTATACTTGTAATTAGTGATTAGAATATAATCTATATCGTAATCTATAAAAATAAGAAGAGATTTAGTAAAAACAAAAACAAAAACAAACCTGTAAGTTAACTGAAGAATTGTAGTAATGTTAACTAAGTCACTCTGTTGATCTATTGAACACTTTATAACGTATAAAGATAGAATATAATCTATCTTTTTACTTCTTACTGACCTGTACTCCAATAGACTTAATACTTTTCCCTCCCAAATTCATACACTGACATCCTAATCTCCAAGTTGATGGAATTAGTAGAAGGGCCTTTGGGAGGTGATCAAGTCCTAAGGGTAGAACCCACATGATTAGAATTAGTGCCTGATATCATTTGGATGTTTGTCCTCTCCAAATCTCATGCCGAAACATGATCCCCAATGTAAGAGGTGGGGCTAGTGGGAGGTGTTTGGGTCATGGGGGCGGATCTCTCATGAATGGCTTGGTGCCCTTCCCTTGGTAAAGAGTGAGTTTTTGCTCTATTAATTCACACACAAGAGATAGTTGTTCAAAGGAGCTGGCACCTCCACCCCTCTCTCTTCTTCTCTCTCTCTCTCACCATGTGACACACTTGCTCCCCTTCACCTTGCTCCATGAGTAAAAACTTGCTGAGGCCTCACCAGAAGCCAAGCAGATGCGAGTACCATGCTTGTACCATCTGCAGAATCGTGAGCCAAATAAACCTCTTTTCTTTACAAATTAGCAAGTCTCAGGCATTCCTTTATAACAGTGAAAAACAGCCTAACATGGTGGCTCTTATAACAGAGACCCCAGAGAGCTAACTAGCACCTCTGCCATGTGAGAACACACCTAGAGTGTGCTATCTATAAACCAGAGAGTGGGCCTTCACCAGATGCTGAATCTGCTGATGCCTTGATCTTGAATGTCCCAATCTCCACTACTCCACTACCCACTACTGTGAGATATAAATTTATTATGATTTTAAACTACCTAGGTTCTAATATTTTATTATAGGAGCCTGAATGGACTGAGACACTGTGTGTTCATATGTAGAGACAGCATGTTTAAAACGTTCACGTTTCTTCAGCTGCCTACAATAATCTCTTCTTATCTTTGATTTTTAGCAGTAAACATATACAGATATGTTTACACTGTAAACATTCTTTGTGGGGTACTCTGAGCTTCATGGATCTGTTATTTGTTGAATGATCTGTTTTGAACAACATAGATCTGTTTTACATTAATTTTGAAAAATCCTCAGCCATTATTTATACAAATATTTATTCTGCTTATTTCTATATCTTTTCTCCTTCTGAGATTCCAATTAGTTAATATTTTAGACCATTTGATATTGACCCACATCCCTGGGGTGTTATGTTGGCTTTTTTGTTTGTTTGTTTTGTTTTGTTTTAGCATTGTTTTTCTCTTTGTGTTTTATTTTGGGTAAATTCTATTAGCCTACTTCCAAGCTCACTCTTTCCTCAAATGTGTCTAGTCTTCTGATCAACCTGTTGAAGGAAATCTTCACCTCTGATAGCCCATTTTTCTTAATTTCTAATATTTTGCCATTTAAACTAATTTTTATCTCTCTGTTGAAAGTCTCCATTCCCTCATATATATTGTCCACCCTTTTTATTAGATATTTTAACCTGTTAATTATGGTAATCTTAAACTCCTATCTAATTGTTCTAATAGCTAGATTCTCTCTGTGTCTAGTTCTCCAAATTACTTTATCTTTTTACAATGGGTCTTTCATTTTCTTTTTGTGAGTCATGTAACTTTTGATCAAATGCTAAACATAAACATATCAAATAGCGGTAGAGTCTGAGGCAAATAGTATTTATTCCTAGAAATGAGTTCTCTCAGGTTGTTGGTACAGGGAGAGTTTGACTCAATCTAGTCAATAATTGAGTTGGGTTTGGCTTTTTTTGTTGCTGTCATTATCCTCAGTGACCCAGTCGTCAAATACCTTCAGCGTTGGGCTGCCATCTTCTGCACAGAGGATGGGGCTGCTGGAGGGGCTCTATTGTTCTTTTTCTATCCCTCCATTTCAGCAGTTCCTGAATGTCTGAATCATAGAAGGAGTCTCTTTACACCCTTTTCCGTCAGCGGGTTGCTTCTGCTGGTTACTTAGTGTTAGCTGCATAGTGGGGGTGAGGAGGGTTCTTATTCCCCTGGTTCAACCTCAGGCTAAGTAAGGCAAGAATTCTTCATATGGGTCTTGTGAATGAGGTATTTTTAGCATTCCTTCCCCTTCTCCTTCTCCTTCCCATAGCACCCAAACTCTTTTTAAAATCTGTGTCAATGGTCAGGCAAGAGATGATTTTCTGGTCCTCCACAAGTGGTAACATATCTCTGCTTTGTACTGGTGCATGATTCTTGACCCAAGAGGTTTTTCTGCTCTTTCTTCAGCATTCCTTATGTAAGAGTGTTTTCTGTCCTCTCTCAGTCTCCAAAGCCCTTTGTTCCCTATGGAAGAAGGATCGGCAGAAGTGGACAGTGTTTTTGCCTGCCACTCAGTGGCATTTAGTTAGCTCCTGCACATCTACCCCACAATAGGCCAAGGGTCGGGGGCTTTCCAGCCTCTTGCCTTGAACCCAGTCTCTCTGTGAGCACCTAGTAGAGGCCCATGGAGAACAATTTGTGAGTTAGGGCAAATGCTCCTTGTGTTTGGGGCTCTCCATTTATCTAAACTGAAATCTTAGCCCACTCTTGGTCTTTAAAAAGCTTTTACATTCTTAGCTAACTTTTTTTCTGACATGCTTCTATGAAAGCTGTTTATTCTTCCCATCCTCTGTAAAAGTTGAAAAGGTTTGTGTCAGCCCTCCCTATGTCAAGGGATCTGTTACTATTCAGAATTCAGTTTTCTTCATTGTCTTGTGACCTCAGGACTCTCTGATGGCTATAATAAAAGCTATGATTTTGTAGATTATCTGGCTTTTTCTCATTGTTAGGCTAGGGGTAGCAGTCTTTTGAGTTCTTGGTATCCCAAGTGGAAAAATAATTTACTTGCTAGGACCTTGATTGATATTAAAATCTACAGATACCTTTTGGAAGAATTTCATCTACACAATATAAGCTTTTCAATCAACGTATGATTTACTTTAAAATTTTTTTGAGTGGTTAACTTATCAATAATTGTTGTTAGCATAATTGTACTAATATAATATTGTATTAATTGTTATATTAGTACTATAAATAGTACTAATGTTTTAAGCATGCACATTGACTCATGTTTGGGAAAATTACCCTTACTGACATTCTACATCTGCTCTGGAATAATGAGGTGGCAGAGGTAGGGAGCAAATTTGAAGGCAAGACAGTAATACAGTAATACCCCCTTCCTTCTCACTTCACAGGGCATCATATCACCTGCTCAAAGATAAACAACAACTAGTGAGTGACAGACTATAACCCTGGTCTTATCAGCCCTCCAGTTCAGGAATCTTTCTTCTACATATTACATATGCTAATATACTTTGTAAAGATCTCTTGTTTTTTTTTCTTTTTTAAAATAAAAAATAATAATTACACAAATTTTTCGGAACATCAATAAGTTCATGACTTTTCAAACTTCTAATATCTATTCTTATAGCCAAAACTTTCAACCTTGGATTTTTGTGCTAAATCCTGATAAAAAAGAAGCCTTTACTTCTATAGAGTCTTCTCATATTCATCTTTATTAGTGCTTTCATGTGAGCCTGTCATTTTATGTCACTTTGCTTCTCATATACATTTGAATTCTAGGTAATCTTTGGGATCTCACCACTTGAAAAATTATTATTTTTTATATCAAAATTGGCAAAATGTCTTTAAAATTAAATAATCTAGCAAATAGTCCTTGCCATTCTCTACTTGAATTTTTTTCACTGATACATATTAGATGTGCATTTTTGGGGATGCATGTGCTAATTGGATACATTCATATAATCACGTTAGGGTAACTGGGATGTTCACCACCTTATTTATCTTTTCTTTACACCAGAAACATTCAAATTATTCTCATCTAGCTATTTTCAAATGTACAATTGATTAATATTAATTAAGTCACTCTGTTGATCTATTGAACACCAGGTCTTATTTCTTCTATTTAAGTGTATATTTGTATCCATTAACCAGCCTCTCTTCATCCCTCCCTCCCCTCTACTTGATTTGAAGTTACTGAAATTAGAAAACTAAGCCTGGATTTCAAGTTAACTAGCTGATCATCTTATAATTCAAGTCAGTGTGGCCAATGTCATGCAGGAACCTCAATAGCATGAGCTGGGAAACAGGACCCAGACATGAGGAAAAGGAAATATCAAAATTAGTAATGGGGCAAATTACCCTACACAAGGACAGATTCCCTGGGGAAAGGTGATAATAGCATTGAATGAAATGAAATAAAGTAGCTTTAGTCTGACATTTACCCAGAGTTACTGCTTTCTTTAAACAAAGTAAATGAAAGTTTTAAGTTTTTCCAATCTTCCTTTAGATTTATGGACTTCTGATGGACCTTTCCTTGAAAAGAAGAGTTCACCAGAACAGGATCCTAAAGAATTTTAGTAATTTGCCAAAATAAACAAACAGAAAAAACAAAAACAAAACAAAACAAACAAACAAACAACAGTCAGTTAGGAAATCAGACTGTAATCAGGCTGTCAGACTCTTGAGTAGGGTTTAGCAAAATATAGACCACAGGCCAAATCTGACCTGCCACTTGTTTTTGTAAGTAAAATTATATTGGACATGGCTATGTCTATTCCATTTTCCATGTGCATCCATAGGGATATTTTAAACTGCAAATTTAATCTTATACTTAAAACCTTCCAAAGGCTTCCTACGGCTCCAAAATCCTTTATATGACATAAAAGGCTATTCATAATATGGCCCCTGCTTACCTCTATAGACTGCACGTTTCTCACTATTTCCCATCTTACATTCCGGTTGTACTTTATTCTCTTGCCTCTGGGCTCTTGTACATGCTCTTCTCTTTGGCTTTAACAGGATGATCCTTTCTCTTTTTGTGATTCCAGCATAGAAGCCATCATTTCCTTAAGCAATACTCAGACACTCAAGAGTTCCATATGCTCCCATAAAACTCAGAGATCTATTACTAACAGTGATCATGCTACTGTTTATTTTGTTTGTGGTATACATCAGAGGTTGCTAAACTACAGCCCATAGGCCATATCCAGATGCTATCTGTGTACAGTCCACACGCTAAGAATAGTTTTCACATTTTTACATAGTTGAAAAAACTCAAAATAAAAATTTCATGACATACAAAAAATTATATAATATTCAAATTTCATTGTCCACAAATACAATTTTACTGGAGCCCAGCCACACTCATTTGTTTATGTATTGTCACACACTGTGAAGGTATTGTAGACACAATCATGAAAGAGAAAGCACTATCCCAGTTTTCACAGAGTTTGGTATCCACAATATCTTCCCCAATGTGTAGCTCAAAGGATGCACTCAATAAGTATCTGTGGCATGAATAACGTGTGAATAAGGAAGTAAAACTATTTTGCCCAGTAATTAGTTGCAATTCAGCATAAAATCCAGCCAGATTTACCATTTCCTGGCCAAGTTATCTTTGCCACTACATCAGGTCTCCTTTTCTATGACTGTAGAACAACATTATTCTTAGATTCTTCATAAAATTTAAATTTCCTCCAATTTTTTCATAGTCTGGGATGTCGCCTACATTACAGGTTTGAAGATGCTGAAGTGTTCATGAGAAAACCTCCCCTGTTATGCCCACAAAGAGCAAATAATGATAGAGGAGCACTTCTGCTCGAAGCTCTGCTTTAAAACAGCATTTCGATAAGTTCAAGCACACCTCAAAAGCAAAGCTTATTAAAAAAAAGTATATAAAAGCAAGCACCGTGATTAACTATATCCAGATGGGAGAAAAATGTGTTGACATTTCAGCAAGAACAGCCTTCAATTCAAGCCAAAAAAATCCTCATTTAAACTTTCTAGTCAGCCAAAATTTCCAGCTGCATGGATTCTCTTGTGAACAAACAGGCCAACACACAGAATAAGGTCACTGAAGAATGTGCCAGTAATCACAAACTGTAATTAAGCGGTAATGACCCCAACCTGAAGCTTTCTTCAGGATTAATGAATACCTGAAAGGCCAGTGGCCCGAGGCAGCCCTCATTCTATCTAGGATGCCCTGGGATAAAGTGAGTGCTATAAACAAAATGTGTTTCCAGCTTATATCATCCCCTAAAGTTATCTTTTCCACTACTGTCTCAGAGTTGGATTTTTATAGCACTCATTGTGAAAAAGGCCAAGTTTAATCAAAAAAAGATAAAGGAAAAACTGAAATTCAAAAACAGCATAGAGGATTTCTTTTGGATGAGGCAGTGGGGGTTAGTATACATTTTACTTAGAATATTTCGCTGTAATTTCCAGCTTTGCTCTCCTCCTCAGAAACATGAGGATAAGAATATTTATTATATGCCAGATGATACACATAAATTTACCACTATAGTAAAAGTAAAATTAAATTACAATTATTATTGTGAAATGTGATATACAAAATGTCATCCCTCAAGTTCAGAGCTCTAAAATAGAGTCAAGAAGCCATTCTAACGACTGCCTGCAAGACCTGCAACCATGCAAAAAAAATCAAAAAACAAAAAACAAAACCCAGAAACTTATTATAGAAACTTGCCTGGAACTTTTAAACTGGGCCAAACCACCAAACCACAACATCCTGGAAACAGCTGAATTTCTCTAGCACTGCAGCTCCTCAATGGCAACAACCAATGAATTATGGACCCATGTGCTATGACAGCTACCTCCACGAATGATAATTCTTTCAAAACAACTTGTGTAATTTCCCTGAGCGTTCTAAAAAAAAAACAAAAAAAAAACAAACCACAAAAAAAAAAACCCTACACTCTTCCCTCTCTTCAGAACACAATTTGGCTTCTAGCTAAATCTGTGTCTCCCAAATTGCAATTCCTAAGACCCCAATAAACACCTTGTCTTACTGCTTTGCAGTCTGACTTTTCACCTCTTCTTAGTTGGCATAATCAATAACTTTTAAAATCATCATTGCTATGACTTTTAATTCCTCAGCTTAACTGATGAAAAAAAGAAAACAAGAAGATCGTTCTGTAAGTTAAGCTACCATCAAAATATAAGCCAATATTTATTTGCTGCTTACTCTACAGCAAGCACTTAATAGATATTCTGTCTTTTCCCTTTGAGGTTGAACATCATTTCCTTTCTACAGTGAGGAACCTGAGAATCAGGATGGTTAAGTAGCTTTCTCTAGGTCATCCTAATTAACGTAGGGGTTGGAATTCAAACCTAGGTTCCCATTACTCCAAGGCCCAAACATAAAATATGCATTATGACCTTACTGATAGGAACGTTCTCTGTCAATCATTTAGAAGTGATGAAATAGATTTTTATTAATTTATTTTTTTGAGATGGAGTCTGGCTCTGTAGCCCAGGCTGGAGTGCAGTGGCGGGATCTCTGCTCACTGCAAGCTCCGCCTCCCGGGTTCACACCATTCTCCTGCCTCCCTCTCCCGAGTAGCTGGGACTACAGGCACCCGCCACCATACCCGGCTAATTTTTTTGTGTTTTTAGTAGAGGCGGGGTTTCACTGTGATAGCCAGGATTGTCTCAATCTGCTGACCTTGTGATCCGCCCGCCTCGGCCTCCCAAAGTGTTGGGATTACCGGCGTGAGCCACAGCACCCGGCCTGAAATAGATTTTTGAGGGTAAGAATATCGATAAATAAATGGAGCTGGTGATACAAAATCAAAGTCATTAACTCATTTTAAAGGGTCCTTTGTGCATATAGGAGTTATAGCTGGGAAAACCTGAGGAGTGATGGAGATTTTAATACAGGATTCTGCTCTTAGTGCCATCATTAGGACTTGGTAGTGTTTTCATCTCTTGGTATAAAATATAGGAGCCCTGAGACAGCTATATGTTCCAAAATGTACTCCACACTCACACTAACTTCATCTATGTCCACCATGTCTGAAATTTCTTTAATAAAGCCTAAGAGGTTTATTTTTTAAATGAGAGGCTTAAAATATGAACATGGCTTCAAGAGTCCCATTAAATTCATCCTGAGCTGAGGGAAAAACTTCTATTGGTACTTTTCTTAAAAGTAATAGTAGGAGGTTAGTTTTACAGACTGAGGAATTAAGTAATGCATTATAAAAATCTTTTATGCCAATACAAAAATAAATGAGGGGAGCAGTGGAGAAGAGCCTATTTGTTTGTCTGCTGCAGACAAAAATGGAAAAGATAAAAGTAACCAGATACTTCATTCTCTGTTCTCATCTTCTTGGTCCTAAAGAATACCTAAGAAAGTATTATTTCTTCTTTAGGATAGATAGGACTGTTGACAGAGGGAACATAAAAGATGCTTTGGCTAACTAGTTGTCTGCGCTGAGCCTTTATTTTTAACTATGTGGTTTTCTTCTAGGCAGGGTGTATTTGGGTCCCAGATTCCCTTCTGAAGACACAAATGTGAGGTGTCCATTCCACCTCCTCATCACAGGTCCATTCTCTCCCAACATTGCCCCCACTCTACCTATGAGAAGCAGACCTGTCTGATCTTACTGGTTCTTTTCTTTCAGGGCTGTGAGACCACTATAAGCCTGACTGCTTTAGCTTATTTAGGAAGACAATCTGTGGCAACATTCAAGCAAGTGAAACAACTTTCTAGGCAAGTCTCAGATACTAGAGTAAAATTATGTTTGAACCATTGTAAGTTTAAAGCCCAAGTATGCTCACATTCTAAGCTAGACATCATACGATCTCTGCCACCCTTTTCCTAGGTGAGAAAATCATAAGAATATTTGGGAGGAAAATTCCTAAACTCCCTACCTTACCTTTCCTCATCTTCAAGGTCAGATCATTACAAACACAACCAGAAAAATCCCCCATTTGTCCATGAGCTACTAAATTTGGAGAGTAAAGTATAGTGGACAGAGATGGAAGAGTGAAGGAACTGTGGGCATGCATGACTGCCTTTAACTGCTTTGTAATAAAAAGGAAATATTGCAGACCTTTTCAAAGCAGAAAATTATCTCACCTTTCAAACACCAAGTTGGCCGAGATTGCAGGACAGATGAGTCACTTAACTTCTCAATGAGTTAAGTCTGTTTACAAATCTGATATTGCTGTGGCAATAATGAGAGAAAGGTTCTAAATAAAGAGCTAATGAATTTGATATCTTTGCTAAATTGTAAACCATGCATAATCATCGAAGGTCTAGTCCCATCCCAGTCCTAGTCCTAGTTCAGACCCATATCACCCCCAAGGGCCTGGGCTACCCTGGCACAAGAAGAGTGTTGAAGTGGGGATTGAAAAGAGAATACAGAATATAGAGAAAAGGAAGCACAATGCTTCTATACCAGCGATATTTATCCCAGCCCACTAGTTACCCAAAAGCCATTTCCCTTGGCCCACATCTAGTTAGCTATTAATTTTAGAATTTGTAAAAGATCCCAGGTGGAAATTGAGCAACAGGCCTTCCCAGGGGATTCAGTGAGTAGGAACTTTGTCATTTTTGTGTTTGTAGACAAAGCATTATATCCTACTTAATATTCTTTTCTAAGCTACTTCTAGTTTGATGATTCTCAACCAGAGGTATAAATGTGAACCATCTGTAAAAATGTTTTTAAAATGCATATACTCTGCTCATTCCAGATCTAACAAGTAAGAATCCTTCAGAGGAGGAGTATCCATATGTGTATTAAAAATAAACACAAATCTCCAATGATTCCAAAGTATACGCCAAATTCAGAACCATTATTTCAATCTCCTTAGTTCTTTCTCAAATGAGAAAATCTAAAATTTCTCTCCATCTCAGCTGCTACTCTTTGAGAGTATTAGCTTTTAATCATGTTTTATTAATAATGACACCTGATAAAGAATATAAAACTCCATACATCCATAGGAAACAGGGCTACCACCTCCCTTATTCAATTAATGCAGCCTAAGATAGTATTTGGTTCCCTTTTCAGCATTAGCAAAACCTTTCTAGGCCCCAAATCTCTTTCACTTGTTTCATTATATGCCATTTTATGGGACAAGGTTCTCCCACAGGTGCGCTGCATGATTTCTAAAATGGTCTTCAAAGCTTACTGTGAAAACCCGGCGGATTGATGCTGCTTCCTATCTGCTTCCCATCTCTTCAATGTCTTCATAGCTTCTGACCCGCCATGAGTTTTCAAGTCTGGCTATATAATTATGACTTATTTTTGTATCTTTTCTAGACATTAGATTAAAAAGGAGGAAATTACAGCATCATTCCAACCTGCCGAGATCAATTTTGATTAAGATTCCATGTATTCGCAGCATATTTCGTATCTATGCTATTTGTACATTGATCAGCCTCTCACAATTCTACCCATCCATAATATTGATTAAAATATTGAGACCATGACATCAAGGCTATTTCAAATCAGCTAAATAATCACCTAATACTTATGTCACTCCAAAGTGACAGACCAGTAAAAAAATTTGCAAGGGAAAAAAGACATCAATAACTTGGTTACTACACAAGTCAAAAATCACCTCATCCTCCAAGATGTATCCTCTTGATATGTGATGTTTTCTTCTTTGTAAAAAAGTCATACTAGAAAGATTTTATAGCTCTTGGAAAAAATAGATTATGAGATTGACTATCATGAACCAGTTTGTATCAGAGCCCAACTGAAAGTAAAAGTAATTTATTGTTGAATTAAAATCATAATTATGCCACAGACCTTAACATCCATCCATTCATCTGTTCAACTAGTGGATATAAATATAATACTAACTGTGCACAGCACAGGCACTATGGTAGGCATGGGGAATACTAGAGTAATGACCAAAAAATAAATTCTGTTCCCTTCAGAGAGCTAATAGTCCAATGGAGAAAGACAAACATGAAAGGAGAAATAACCAAAAAAATCCTAACCTAGACAGATGAGATGTCCTTCTACTACATCATATTCCATTATTATGGCATCATAAATACAAAGTATCTAGTGAACTTTTTTTTATTTCAAAATGCTTGTGGATACACACATTTGAGAGGGATATAGAGAAACTAAGATTGTTTTAAGGGAGCACACCCTGAATGAAGTGGCTTGAAATAATGTTGTATTGAAATCATGCTATATAAAGACATTAAAAGAATGGAAATGATTAGTTTAAAGAAGAAGGATGGTCATTTTAGCAATCACCAGAACTCTTAAGGTTAGAGTGTGGCAAAGGAACATAATCTAGTTGGTACGGTGTTAGGGAGTTGAGCAGAGAACAATGGGTAGATGTAAGAGGAAAGCAGATTTCATCTCAAAAGAAGAAATTTCTTTATATCAAGAGTGTATTAAGATTAAAAGGGATACTCAAGAAATTAAATTTTTATCACTAGATGTGTCTGATCACATATTATCTCATCTCTGCAACAATATTGAAAAAGGGTTTCAACTAAAGAATGAGCAGTGGGGCTAGAGGGATGCTATAAATTGTTCCTTGTATATCAAACTATATGATATATATATCAATAAAATACAAAAACCCAAACTCTCATTTTTAAGCATGTTTATTATCCCTTAATTATAATGCCAAATTTCTTTTATCTTCTTTCAATTGACTGTCCAATCTTATATTGCTATTTTACACTATAGGGGCACATTTTAAACTGTGAATTGAGCAATATGGAAACTCAGTTTTTAACACAAAATTATGTGATTATTTTAAATATGTTGTTTGAAAAATAGAAAAATCTCTTGAAACTTGTGTCAGACCTATACAAGTAAGCCCCGGCCTCTTCCTTTCAGAAACTACACAAAACTTCCATTACTCATATAATTTCTGAAACTCCTATTTTGGAATTGCCTGTGAGAGCCTGTAGCAAATTCTTTTGAATAACTTCAGAGGTAGTAAATTACAATCTTCTGAGGTGCACATTTTGAAATAGTCAAAAGTCATTCAAAGCAACTTCTGAAAAGTAAGATTAGAAGATCAGGTTAATAAATCATAACCTAATTTCTTAGCCATAAATTTTTTCTTCTTTCTATAAAGATTCCCAAGTAATTCTCCCTCTAAGCTGTGTTTTTTCTCTCTGCAAGGACAAATGTCCTTGTCTTTTTATACAATATAATTCAGATTTTTTTTAATATGCAATTTCAGTGGTCGTTCAACCCTTTTCCATGGACAGGATGTATCTAAATCACCCAATGCCTTTAAAAATCATTAAGGATTTTTACATGTGTCTTTTGGCTGCATAAATGTCTTCTTTTGAGAAGTGTCTGTTCATATCCTTCGCCTACTTTTTGATGGGGTTGTTTGTTTTTTTCTTGTAAATTTGTTTGAGATCATTGTAGATTCTCGATATTAGCCCTTTGTCAGATGAGTAGGTTGTGAAAATTTTCTCCCATTTTGTAGGTTGCCTGTTCACTCTGATGGTAGTTTCTTTTGCTGTGCAGAAGCTCTTTAGTTTAATTAGATCCCATTTGTCAATTTTGGCTTTTGTTGCCATTGCTTTTGGTGTTTTAGACATGAAGTCCTTGCCCATGCCTATGTCCTGAGTGGTAATGCCTAGGTTTTCTTCTAGGGTTTTTATGGTTTTAGGTCTAATGTTTAAGTCTTTAATCCATCTTGAATTAATTTTTGTATAAGGTGTAAGGAAGGGATCCAGTTTCAGCTTTCTACATATGGCTAGCTAGTTTTCCCAGCACCATTTATTAAATAGGGAATCCTTTCCCCATTGCTTGTTTTTCTCAGGTTTGTCAAAGATCAGATAGTTGTAGACATGCGACGTTATTTCTGAGGGCTCTGTTCTGTTCCATTGATCTATATCTCTGTTTTGGTACCAGTACAATGCTGTTTTGGTTACTGTAGCCTTGTAGTATAGTTTGAAGTCAGGTAGCGTGATGCCTCCAGCTTTGTTCTTTTGGCTTAGGATTGACTTGGCGATGCGGGCTCTTTTTTGGTTCCATATGAACTTTAAAGTAGTTTTTTCCAATTCTGTGAAGAAAGTCATCGGTAGCTTGATGGGGATGGCGTTGAATCTATAAATTACCTTGGGCATATGGCCATTTTCACGATATTGATTCTTCCTACCCATGAGCATGGAATGTTCTTCCATTTGTTTGTATCCTTTTTTATTTCATTGAGCAGTGGTTGATAGTTCTCCTTGAAGAGGTCCTTCACATCCCTTGTAAGTTGGCTTCCTAAGTATTTTATTCTCTTTGAAGCAATTGTGAATGGGAGTTCACTCATGATTTGGCTCTCTGTTTGTCTGTTATTGGTGTATAAGAATGCTTGTGATTTTTGTACATTGATTTTGTATCCTGAGACTTTGCTGAAGTTGCTTATCAGCTTAAGGAGATTTTGGGCTGAGACAATGGGGTTTTCTAGATATACAATCATGTCGTCTGCAAACAGGGACAATTTGGTTTCCTCTTTTCCTAATTGAATACCCTTTATTTCCTTCTCCTGCCTAATTGCCCTGGCCAGAACTTCCAACACTATGTTGAATAGGAGTGGTGAAAGAGGGCATCCCTGTCTTGTGCCAGTTTTCAAAGGGAATGCTTCCAGTTTTTGCCCATTCAGTATGATATTGGCTGTGGGTTTGTCATAGATAGCTCTTATTATTTTGAGATACATCCCATCAATACCTAATTTATTGAGAGTTTTTAGCATGAAGGGTTGTTGAATTTTGTCAAAGGCCTTTTCTGCATCTATTGAGATAATCATGTGGTTTTTGTCTTTGGTTCTGTTTATATGCTGGATTACATTTATTGATTTGCGTATATTGAACCAGCCTTGCATCCCAGGGATGAAGCTCATCATCACTGGCCATCAGAGAAATGTAAATCAAAACCACAATGAGATACCATCTCATACCAGTTAGAATGGCAATCATTAAAAAGTCAGGAAACAACAGGTGCTGGAGAGGATGTGGAGAAATAGGAACACTTTTACACTGTTGGTGGGACTGTAAACTAGTTCAACCATTGTGGAAGTCAGTGTGGCGATTCCTCAGGGATCTAGAACTAGAAATACCATTTGACCCAGCCATCCCGTTACTGGGTATATACCCAAAGGACTATAAATCATGCTGCTATAAAGACACATGCACACGTATGTTTATTGCGGCACTATTCACAATAGCAAAGACTTGGAACCAACCCAAATGTCCAACAATGATAGACTGGATTAAGAAAATGTGGCATATATACACCATGGAATACTATGCAGCCATAAAAAATGATGAGTTCATGTCCTTTGTAGGGACATGGATGAAATTGGAAATCATCATTCTCAGTAAACTAACACAAGGACAAAAAATGAAACACCGCATGTTCTCACTCATAGATGGGAATTGAACAATGAGAACACATGGACACAGGAAGGGGAACATCACACTCTGGGGACTGTTGTGGGGTTGGGGGAGGGGGGAGGGATAGCATTAGGAGATATACCTAATGCTAAATGACTAGTTAATGGGTGCAGCACACCAGCATGGCACATGTATACGTATGTAACTAACCTGCACATTCTGCGTATGTACCCTAAAACTTAAAGTATAATAATAATAATAATTATTATATATATATATATATAATTGAGGATTCACTACATCTCAATGGATCCTGAAGTTCTATATTCTGAAAAAGCTACTTATAATTATTTTGATGCTTGGCCAAGTGAGGATGTCTCTCTGCTATCATCTTATTCCATACTTTTGCCCTCATCCCAGCGTCCTCATTACAACAAATAAATATAGGCAAAAAGCACAGAATTTCAAATCTTGCATATACAGATTTAAATCCCAGACCCCCTGTTAACTAACTGACCCTAGGCAAGTGAAAATCTCTTTGAGATGCTGCTCAACAGAGATATATTAATAGTCCATCTAAAGGACTATTGTAGAAGTTAAATTAGATCATGTATGTAAAGCACCTAGCATAGCCATTGGCACATAGGAGTTTAATTTTTAAAAAGCAATTATTGTCAATTTATCATTGCTACTCGACTCTACACATACTGACCACATTTCTTGAATAATTTATTAAATTACAGCTGAATTTAAGGGCGCTATAGGTATCCATAGAGAGTTTCAAGCTCTTCTCATTTTTCTCAAAAACAGTGGCTAACATCTAAGTGAACTGGTCCGTTAAAATGGTCAGATATTGTCAAGAAAAATTAAAATATTTTTGCTTAGACAGGACAAAAACAGAATCATTGAACAATAATTTACTGTACTTTATAAAAAAAGAAAGGAAATTGAATGACTGAAAGAATCTATTAAAATTTCACCATCTAGTTTTAATCTTATTCTTTCCAAATATGATCTTTTGAGGCGCATATTTTGAAATAGCCAAAAGTCACTCTGAGCAACTTCTGAAAAGCAAGAATAGATGGTCAGGTTAATAAATCATAACCTGTTTTCTTAGCCTTAAATTTTATTTCTCCTTTCTATAACGTGTTCCAAGTAATTTTACTCCTGAAGTTGTATTTTTGCCCTTGTTCTGCAAGTATCCATCTTTGTAGGGAAGAGCGTGGTTAATGCTGTGACATAAATTTAAGACTTCCCCTTTTTTAATCCTTGGAGGGATAAAGTTTTCTAAAGGAAGCTTACCCCTTAAGTTTCTGACTCTCTTCAAATAAGTATTAATGGTGAGTATAAGTGTTCAGAAAGTTCTAAATGGGTTTGCCTTTAAAAACTTCAGTGACTCAAAACAGATATATTTTTTGCTACCTCTGCCAGCAATCTGAATATAGAACAAACCAGAATGTATACAGTTGGCCATCATTCTTGCCATAGCTCTCTGGTTGGACACCTGCAATCCTATTTCTTATAGGATTGCTCTTATCGAGGCTGCTAGTTAACACCCAGCCTGGAATATAGTAAGTGTTCAAGAAATATCTATTTAATCTATAAATGAATGCTGAATGGGTGTTATGGGAAGAAAAGGAAACAGGTATTATCACAAGTTATAAAAGGAAAATAAAGCTTTTGGAGAGAGATTAAATTGGAGTTGAATCTCACATGATAATGGAAGTTTGTTGGTGGTAGATGTGGAATGCTGTGGAAAAATAGCCAGGCAGAGAAAACTATGAGTTAAGACACAAAGAGGAGACAGAGTGTCTTTAATGTGAGGACCTGCAAGCAGATTTTCAAAGCACTAGTTGGAGATAAGCCTAAAGAAGCAGAATGTAGGTCATAAAGGACTTTGGTGTTACATGAGGAAGTTTAAACTTAATTCTGTAGGTGATGGATAGTTACGTGATATAAGAGAAAGATTTTAAGAAGTGAGATAACTTGATAAAATGGATCAAATATATTTGGTTTGTTTATGGATTAACATAGTCGATATGTGTAGGAAGAATGTGAGGAGGGCAAAGGTGTGACACTTGAGTCCAGAAGACCAAACTATTGGGTGTTCAATATCTATCTCTTGACACAATAATGGTGGAAATGAAGATAATAGTGATAATAATAATGACAATAACTATGATGATGATGATGGAGATTGTATGCCTAACATTTTATCAAAGCCTTAGTTTGCATCAAGTCCTGTGCTAAGCACTTTATTTACTGCCTTATTTAATTACCACAGCACACCTATGAGGAAGGCACTTATTTCATTTTATAGATAAGAAAACTGGGACTTAAACAGGTTTTAAAATATGCGACTCAGTACTCCTATAGTATTTTTCCTCAAAACACTTAACCTCAGTTGAAGAAGAGAAAACATCATATAAACCTAATTGAGGGTAGTGGTTCTGTGAACTAACTACTTTGCCAGTACTCTTCAAGTGTCAAGTTCATAAATGATAAGAAAAGATGGAGGAACTATTTGTTTTGCTTTGACAATTGTACTATGGTTCCATAAGATGTTACCATTAGGAAAAGCTGAATGAGAGATATATTAAAACTCGAGGCTGGGCACGGTGGCTCATGCTTGCAATCCTAACTCTTTGAGAGGTCAAGGTGAGAGGATCACTTGAGCCCAGAGGCCGAGGCTGCAGTGATCTATGGTCGTGCCACTGTACGACCACAGTGTGAGACCCTGACACTGTACAAGGCAGTGTGAGACCCTGCCTCAAACAAAACAAAACAAAACAAAAACAAAACAAAACTTCACACTACTTTTGTAAATATTCTGTAAGCATACAAATATTTCAAAATAAGAAAGTTTTTTGCATGTCTATGTGCTCATGAAACATGGCAGGCAAAATACAAGTACAGCATAATGGATTCTGTAATACTAGAAAATAGATAGTAAAAGAAAAAATACAGGAGCCAGTGTGAAAGAACTTTTATTTATTTTGTTGCTATTTGAGCAACAAAATAAATAAAAATAATGTTAGATTATAAGTAAAATAATAAAATAAAAACCTATAAGTCTATGTTTATAAAAGTAAATGTCCCAATAAATAACTAAATGAGTTTTAAGGAACAAATATTTTTTTACAGAAGAATCCCCAAGAATAAATGTAGAAGGAATGGGAAAAAGAAAAAATACCTTAGAACATCACATGATAATTGGTACAGGCAAGATCCACTGGCAAATGCTAAAATAAGTGGGTAAAACTTTAAAGAGAAAGAGGATATTTTCATGTCTGAAAAGTGTATTCATGAAATTAAAAAAAAAATACGGTGGTTTTAACATATATCCACCAATTCCTTGATGCCCTCCCTTCAAGAAGTAGAATGTAATTTTCCTTTTCTTGAGTATAAACTAAACTTAGTTACTCACTTTTAACACATAGAAAATGAAAATTGGGGAGTGTAATTTTATAGTTTAGAAACCAAATCAAAATCATTCTAACCAAGTAATCAAAGTTAATATCACAAGTTATGAATCATGTTCATACCATGTTCCTCTGGTGTGATAAGACGGGCACTTCAGCTTCGTGGTATTTTTCTTAAAAACCCAGTAGCCCAGTCCAGTCATAAGAAAACATCAGACAAACACAAACAAAGAGACATTTTCCAAAATGCCTGACCAATACTCTTCAAAAGTATCAAAGTCATAGACAATAAAGACTGAGAAACAATTACAGATTGGAAGAGACCAACGAGATAACTAAACGCAATGCGGTATCCTGGAACAGAAAAATAATATTAGTGGAAAACTAATAAAATCTGAATAAAGTCTGCAGATTGGTTCACAGTATTGTAACAATGCTAAGTTCTTGGTTTCAGTAAATGTACAATGATATTGTAAAATGCTAACATTGGGAAACAGGGTGAAGTGTATACAGGAACCCTGTACCATCTTCACTACTCGTGGGCATCTAAATATTTTCAAAATTGAAAAAAAAGTTTGAGTATCTAAGTCAAAAGATATTAATAGGCTGGGTGCGGTGGCTCAAGCCTGTAATTCCAACACTTTGGATGCCAAGGCAGGCGATCACTTGAGGTCAGGAGCTGAAGACCAGCCTGGCCAACATGGTGAAACCCTGTCTCTATTAAAAAACAAAAATTAGCTGTGCCTGGTGGCAAGTATCTGTAGTCCCAGCTACTCAGGAGGCTTAGGCAGAAGAATCGCTTGAACCTAGCAGGCAGAGGTTGCAGTGAGCCAAGATCACGCCACTGCATTCCAGCCTGGGTGACAAAACGAGACTCCACCTCAAAAAAAAAAAAAAAAAAAAGACATTAATAAGCCAATCACAGAAAATAAAAGAAAAAGGAAAATGGCCACTAAACAAGAAAGGATTAATATTACCGATAATGAGAGAAATTCAAATTAATACTACTATGTCATTGGTATTTCTAAGATTGGCAGAAATTCAAAAAGTTTGAAAAAACACTTTGTTGGTAATTTTACAGACAGAACTTCTTATAAATGGATGCTAGAATATAACTCCTCAAATACAAACAACATACACATTAGACCTCACTTGTAGGTGCAAAATTTCATTTAATTTTAGTTTATAAGGGATATATTGAATAAACAGTGGTGCAATAATAAGTCTATGATATACAGTCATGAAAAAGAATAAAGAAAATTTATATGTATTAAGATAAAATGATTTATAGGAAATATTATGTAGAAAAAATTAAGACTGATTTATTCTTACACAAAATTTAGTGACTCTGGATTTTATATAATATGTGAAATGTTGCATGAAAATAAAATATGAATTAATCTACCCACACACATATTTGCCTACTGTTTCTAAAATAAACAAAGAAAACATAAGCCAGAAAGTAATGAAATTCGTTACCTATGTATGAATGTAGAAATGAGGTGGAGCAATAGGAATAAAAACCATATTACTTTGAGTATAATTTTTACTTATTTTTTATTTTAATCAAGATTATATATTCTAATGTAAAACTAAAGCAGAAAAAAGCAATAACAATTAATCATAGAGATACAGATAAGTCAATACATCAAATTTATAATATAGCTACACAGAGAGAACTATTATTTCAAATAAGTTTTGAGTGCAGTGTTCTAAATACCCATCCTTTATAGAATGCTTTCTACAGACAAAAAATTAAAAAAGTTTTAAACTACAGAGAAAACTTCAAAATCTGTACTTAAATTTATAATAGTAATATACTGGTATTATAATTTGAAACCACTTACAAATATTGTAGAATAACTAATTTAAAATAAATGTAGTATTACTATAAAATGATTTTTCCATGTTAAAAAGAGATACAAATATAAAATAAAAAAGTTATAAAAAGCTCCATATATTAAATTTAACCCCAAAATATCAACACAAATTTATAATTTTTAACAGTTTATTTCCTGGCTCTGTCTACTGAAGTGGCCTAGAAGCAATAACATTCTCGTAGGAGTGAAAATACCTAGCACTCAGAACTTTATTTCAAACTGCCACTCTTCTCTAGAAGGAACAGTGTCTAAAAATAATGACTGACTCCAAATCTTGAACAGGTAAGACACAAGGTGAACCTGAAACATTTTAGTGAGCCACAAAGAAAAAAAAAAAGGCCTAAATTAGAAGTCATTATTATCTCAAATCAGAGTTCACATTAAGGTTCACTCTTGGTGTTTATATTCTATGGGCTTGGGCACATTAATAATGAGATATATTCACAATCAAAGTATCATGCAGAGTAGTTTCACTGCCTTAAATTCCTCTGGGATCTGCCTATTCATCCCACTCTCCCCAGTTATCTCTGGCAACCAGTGATCTTTTGGCTGCCTGCATAGTTTTGCCTTTTCCAGAATGTCATATAGTTGGAATCAAACAGTATGTGGTCTTTGTCGATTGAGTTTTTTAACTTGGTAATATGCATTTAAGGTTCCTCCACATATTTTCATGGCTTGACAGATGATTTCTTTTTAACGCTGAATAATATTCTGTTGTTTGGATGTACCACAATTTATCCATTCGCCTAGTAAAGGACATCTTGGTTGCTTAAAGTTTTGGCAATTATAAATGAAGCTGCTATAATCATCCATGTGCAGGTTTTTGTGTAGACATAAGGTTCAACTCCTTGGGGTAAATATCAAGAAGCACAATTGCTGAATCACATGGTAAGAGTAGGTTTAGTTTTGTGAGAAACTGCCCAGCTGTTTTCCCACATGGCTGTACTATTTTGCATTACCATCAGCAATGAGTGAGAGTTCCTGTTGTTCCACATTCCCACCAACATTTGTTATTGTCAGCGTTCCGGATTTTGGCCATTCTAATAGGTTTGTAGTGGTAGCTCACTGATGTTTTAATTGTGTTTCCCTGATGATATATGATGTGGAGCATCTTTTCATATGCTTGTCATATGTATATCTTCTTTGGTGAGGTGTCCGTTAAGGTCTTTGGTCTTTTTTGTTAATCGTATTATTTTTATTGTTCATTTAAATAATTCTCTGTACATTTTGGATAACAATTCTATAACAGATATTTCTTTTACAAATATGTTTCCCAATAGGTTGCTTCTCTTTCCATTCTCTTGTCAGTGTCTTTCATAGAGCAGAAATACTTAATTTTAATAAAGTCCAGATTATCAATTCTTTCTTTCATGGATTGTGTCTTTGGTGTTGTCTCTAAAGAGTCATTGCCAAACCTTAGGTCACTAGATTGTTTTCTATGTTATCTTCTAGAAGTTTTGGAGTTACATGTTATACATTTAGATCTGTGATTGATTTTGAGTTAATTTTTTTAGAAGATGTAAGGTCTGTATCTAGATCCTTTTTTTTTTTTTTTTTTTTTTTTTTTTGCACGTGGATATGCAGTTGTTCCAGCACTATTTGTTGAAAAGACTATCTTTTCTCCATTGTATTGCCTTTGCTCCTTTGCCAAAGATCAGTTGAGTATATTTATGTGAGTTTATTTCTGGTCACTCTATTCTCAAAATATTACTTTTTCATCTTATTGCACATGGATAGAGACATCAAAAATGCCAATCATTTCAAAGCAGCGAAACTGCTCATGTTTTCCTGACTGGTTAATCTCCCCTCAGAACCAGCTATACATTGCTAGCATGATTATTTTTTCAGGCCTTTTAGCCAGAAATTGCTATAAAAATGGGTTTTTTTAAAACAACTCTGTTCTATTATTTGAGTTGAAAACCAAATTAAGCCATTTTAAACAGTTACTAAAATAAACAGGAGATTAAATTTCTATGCCCTGGTATAACTCTATATATCAGAGATGTCAAGAAGCTGCATTATCTTTGCACACTATATGCTATATTGATATGCAAGCATATGACATTCCTTGTTTATGCAGGGGAAAAACTAGTTTCAGTACATTTCTGGACTAAACATTTCTGGGTTAAAGTACAATTTCAGCATCTGAAAAGGGGATCTGTGAGCTATCCA
Source organism: Pongo abelii (assembly GCF_028885655.2). Classification (NCBI taxonomy): domain Eukaryota; kingdom Metazoa; phylum Chordata; class Mammalia; order Primates; family Hominidae; genus Pongo; species Pongo abelii. The sequence continues at coordinate 188,418,319 of NC_085928.1, forward strand.
TGCTAACATGGGGAAAGTGTCAGAGGAGGAGCCCTTCCTTCCCTTCGTTGCCATTAGCACAGGTCTCCAGGGCACGTCTTTTCTCCTGGGTTTCTATGTTTGTTTTACTCACTGCCTCTCGTTCCTCTGCTTACGACGTTTTCATGAATAAGCCAGAAAATGGTCAGCACAGAAGCCTCCCTACAACCTGGAAAAATAAATGACCTTTAACTTTGAATATCACACAGACATAATGAGGTAAGTAATTTTTAAAAATAAAAAAATCAGTAGAATGATTTTTAAAGGAGTAGTGTTATCTTAGGTATTTCTATTGGCATATTGGCCTAACTTTTCCCACTTCTCAATAGGGAAATATGACTTAGCTGTGGTATCAAAACAAGAAATGTCATATGAGCAATTGATAAAGTATCCAGAAGTGTTATTGCCATATATACATATACATGGTAAAAAGCATAAGAAAAGCTAAAGGCAATCAAATTTGTTAATTACTGAGACCCTCAAACTTACTTTAGTCCTTTAATCTTTTACTTGCTGTCGTATCAGGTAAAAATGCATTTGACAATAAAAGTTAAATTTTTATTCCAAGATGTTGCTTGAGCGTCCCATTGTTTACTATCTGGAACAATCAGGGGCTGGAATCAACAAAAAACCCATGTTATTCAGGAATTGGTCACCTATTATAGTAGAAATGTCAATGCATGACACATGCATTTCAGAATAGGTTTATTTGAGCAATCTTGCTTTACCATTCTTTAAAATTATTGCCCTCTGATGTATCTTGAATATTTAGCTAATATTTGAATCCATATTAAAAAGTTAAAGAAACAAATGTATTTTGTTAAAAATCACCATAAAAATTCAGTTAAATAAGCCCCCAAACCAAAATTATCTCTCTCAAATCATACAACAATAATGGCTTAAACTGAGGGCCTGGCCCTGATTGTATGAAAGGCTTTTATTCAAGTAATCCAAGGCAACAGAGAAGAGCACTTGCTATTAACCTCACCATAAAAAGGCAGCAGGTGAACAAATACAATGATTGTTGTGGAAGAACAAATGCTAGGTGAATATGTATATTTATGAAATGTATATACATATTGAAAATGAAAATGTATATTTAGAAGTTGTCTCCAATCTCCTAAGTCATATCTAATATGCCACTGATTATATTTGTATGAGTTTTCTTATGAAATGAGCAATGCCAAGTGAGTCATAACACTGGACTTCAATATTTATAATGTTACATTTTGAGTCCGTCTTTGTTTAATGCATATTATCAGAAGAAAGTGTTTGAAATTACACCTTTTATAACCCATGTTCAAAGCAACTTCTCTGACATACAAATTATTTGAGTAATCTTAAAATAATGTGATGTACAGTAAAACTAGAATATCATCTATTGAGTTTTTACAAATATTTTTATTTTTTCCTCTATGAGCTTTTTTATAGCTTATAAGTGTTTCCTATAAAACATGATGTTATTTTCTCTAATAATTTAAAAGTGCTACATGAACTATTTCATTGTTTTTTAATCTGTTCCTTAAGTCAAATAGAAAGTCTTATTAAGAAAATCATTTATAAATTTAAATCCCTAAATTGGTAACCAGTAAAGTATAAACTCATTCTACTTTTATGAGTTCAAGTTTTACTAGTGTTCACACATAATGATCTGGAGATATAACTGTTTGTAGAGAGAAAATTCATGTATTTTCCAATGCTTTAAAAGTATTATGTAGAATGCAACAATAGTGTTCTGTTTAAATTTTATTGTATGATTTTATTTTAACCTGAAGAAACAGGGAATTCCTCAGTGCTAAAAATTTAAAATAGCATTAGCTTTACTTTTTTTTTTTTTTTAAAAAAAGGATGGTTACTATATTGGACATTTAATCTGGAAAATTCAAATCTAGATATATGGATTGAATGGTCCCTAAGTAGCAAATGGAGTCTATTTTAAATGGTTAATTTATTTTCAGGCATACACACTTCCTCTGCTATAAAATCCTTCAGTTTGGTCCAGTTCCATCTGTCTTTCTTGTTTGTTTTAAGTGACTGAAATAAAAATAATCACAGTTCAAGCTTTCCTTACCTACACAGGGAAGAAGGAAAGAGGGTACACCGCGGTGCCAGTCTGGTAATCATTGATGAAAAAGTGTCAGGGAAGAGCAGTCACCTATGTTTGTTCAAGGAAAGCTGACCCTGGGAAACAATATTAAATATTTTATAGACCAGAAGTCCTACTTAAGGATTAAAAAAATCAATAAACATTCTACCCAACATGTTTGTTGTAATAACACGGCATATATTGCTGACCATACATCATCACTTTCTCTTGCCTGCAGTGCTTCATTCAAACATTTGCACATTTTTCCCCAAATGTGCACTGAATTTCACTAAATAACAGAATCATTACCAACATAATAATCAGCTTAGGATCACTAGATATGTAACTAAAATTATTTAATGACACATTCCTTTAGAAATTATAACTGTACTAAAGTCCATTCTTCTCTCTGAAAAATTTCTTTTGATCACTAGAGCTTGTAGACACTAATATGTGACTGCAAATATAAGAGTTCTCAAACATGAAAATTTGTATGTACACAAAGTATTGAAAGAAATCTTTTAAAACATGAATTTGGTTTCTATGTCTGGAGGTGGATACTAAAAAGTGTAAAACATGATCCCTGGCACTTAGCAGTTGATGATCTGGTTGGAGGAACCCAGGAGAGTACACGGGAAATAAATGATGATTAATGGCAAAACCAGAGATAATAACAGTAATTTCCAAAGGAGTTTCAGAAGGTGAAAAATGTAGGTTAACACCTCAATAAAGGCCGTGGGTACTTGAGAGGAATTGTAGCATTATGTGGACACCCAAATAGGATCTGAACAAATTGAGGGGAAAAAGAGGATAAGTTCAAATGTCACCTCCAGAGCTACTAGCTTCTTTAGGTTTCCATCTAATGCTTTCCAAGCAATGGCACTTGTTGCAATATATTGTAGTTAATTGCTTACTCCCTCTCCCAACACACTCTCCTTACATCCTTATGAATTACTAAAAGGCAGAGCAGGATCTTCATTTTTGTATTTCCAGAGTCTGAAGGTTCTCAATAAACATTTTTTGAGTGCATTTTTGAGTGATTACAAAGCAATACAAGCAAAAGCACAGGGCAGAAATAAGCACAGCATGTTCTGATTTCATTGAAAGTACTAGCTGTGCAAAAGAAAGAATTTTATGTTGCAGATAATAGAAGATACGTCAAAATAGTTCAGGAGAAGTCAGATCTTTGAGGACCTTTCTTGTCTAGATGAGCATTATCTTCTCTTTGCTGGATTCATGACTCTAATTTCTCTTGGTCAACTCAGTCCCATTATCTCCCAACCTTCTGTGACCAAAAGGTAACACTAATGAGATCTGAGATCCTCCTTTGGTATCAATCCTTAGGCTTCATTCTGCCCCCTACCTGTGACATACAAAAGTGAATTTTATAAAGATTAATCTGGCCAAGTACAGAATGAGTTAGAGAACTAAGAGCTATTGCAAAAGACCTGTCTAGAAGACAATACTGGAGAAAGTTTTAAGGAAAGCCACTATAGAGGAATAATTTAAAAAATTGGTATTGATAAACTGTAATACAGGATATCAAAGAAAGGGGAGCAGTTAAATAGACTCCAAATTTCTATGAGAGAGTAACTGTGCTGCTGACAGATGTAAATGTAGGAAGAAAACTCTAATGGGTCTGCTACAAGGAAAAGATGGCAAGTTTGTGTAAGGCATGTGGAGCTGGGGATGATGCATTGACACATAGTGGAAATATATTAGAAATATGAGGAGGTACACGCGGAAGTAGAAATGACAATCTAAATATAGTGGAAGTTGACGCTGCGAGTATGAGTTAAGACTTTAAACACAGAAGAGAGCTCTGGACCAGGAATTTTAAAAGTATCTGAATGATATCAGCGTCTTTAAGTCGTGCTCAATCTCTTATCTGTAGATTGAGGATAATACCTCTTCTCTTTACCTCATGGGGAAGATTTAAAAATGAAATGGGGATAAGACTATTTAATAACATAAGGCATTTTGTATTATTTTATGTTTATTTAATATTTTATGGGAAACACAATAATCATAGCAACAACACTTAATTGGAACAATTGCTAAACTCAAGAAAGTCACGTGGTTTGTTAGTAAGTGTAGACAGTAATTCATTTGCTGTCTTGTATATAAATTGTCTAGATTCATTTTTGCTTCTCATGTATGCAGTTAAAATGGTGCTCATAACTAAGTAGATGTTTCAGTGAAATACCCTACCATGGCCACATTTAATATATTTCTCTGATGCACTTAACTTTTGTTCCCAGTGTCATGAAATGCAGTCTACAGAATAGTACTCTCATCTTATACGTTACACATACCCTCATTGTTTACAGCTAGTTAAGTATTTATACCTGGAACCTCTCTTTGATGAGCCCTTTGACATTTTACTCTTCTCATTTTCAGAAGTTCCCTTTCTTCTTCCTTCTCTGACTTCTTTTGTCCTGGAGCTCCATTTCAATCTCCCAACCTTTGTGAGCTCATCTCTGATGTCTCATTAGCATTTTTCGTACAATATCTCAGGGATCTTAATACTCAGGCAATTTTTGCGTTTCTTCAAAACTTTTAAATATTTGAGTAAGTAGCTAAATATTAACAATGCATAAATTTTTAATACACATAAAATTAGTAGAAATACGAACTCTTTTTAGATGATACATTTTAATGTTATGTAGTAGAAATTCTAAGCTGATTTTTAAAAAAATTTTATTGATACATAATAATTATACATTTCGTGGGGGTACATGTGGTATTTTGATAAATGCATACAAGGTGTAATGATTAAATCAGGGTTACTAGGATATCCAGCACCTCAAACATTTATCTTTTCTTTGTATTAGAAATACTTCGAATCTCTTCTTTTAGCTATTATGAATTATTATTAAATATCATTATTAACTATAGTAACCCAACTGTGCTATTGAACACCAGAACTTATTTCTTCTATCTGACTCTGTTTGTATTTGTTAACCAACTCTTCTTCATCCCCAACTGCTGAGACCAGCTCGGCTGGGGAGACCCTAACCCAGCAGTGCTAGAGGAATTAAAGACACACACACAGAAATAGAGAGGTGTGAAGTGGGAAATCAGGGGTCTCACAGCCTTCAGAGCTGAGAGCCCTTAACAGAGATTTACCCACATATTTATTAACAGCAAGCCAGTCATTAGCATTGTTTCTATGGATATTAAATTAACTGAAAGTATCCCTTATGGGAAACGAAGGGATGGGCCCGATTAAAGGAATAGGTTGGACTAGTTGACTGCAGCAGGAGCATGTCCTTAAGGCACCAATTGCTTATGCTATTATTTGTGGCTTAAGAATGCCTTTAAGAGGTTTTCTGCCCTGGGTGGGCCACGTGTTCCTTGCCCTCATTCCGGTAAACCCACAACCTTCCAGCGTGGGTGTTATGGCCATCATGAACATGTCACAGTGCTGCAGAGATTTTGTTTATGGCCAGTTTTGGCCAATCATAAGCAAAAAGAACAAAGTTGGAGGCCCCATGTTACTCAACTTCAAACTATACTACCGGGCTGCAGTAACCAAACAGCATGGTACTGGTACAAAAACAGGTACCAGGAGTACAAAGAAGAGTTGATGCTATTCCTATAGAAACTATCTAAAAAATTAAGGAGAAGACACTCTATTCTGATAGTGAGCTCAGAAATAAGGCTGCATATCTACAACCATCTGACAGCTTGTCGTCTTTGATAAAGCTGACAAGCATTCTTTTTTCTCTGTATCCTCACTGGCATTTGTCATTTTTTTTGATAATAGCCATTCTAACTGAGGTAAGGTGATATCTCATTGTAGTTTCTATTTGCATTTCCCTGATAATGTGATATTGAGCATTTTTATATATACTTGTTAGTCATTTGTATGCCTTCTTTAGAGAAAAGTCTATTCAGATCCTTTTTTTTTTTTTTTTACTGTTGAGTTGTTGGACTTCCTTGTATGTTCTGAATATTAGTAGCTTGTTGGATACATAGTTAGCAAATATTATCTTCCATTCTACAGGTTGTCTCTTCACTCTTGATTGTCTCCTCTGCTATGCAGAAGCTTTTTACTGTAATGTAATTTCATGTGTCCAGTTTTGTTTTTGTTGCTTGTGCTTTTGAAGTTTTAGCCATAAAATCTTTGCCTAGACCAATGTCCTGAAGTGTTTTATGATTTCTTCTAGTAGTTTTATAGGTTTTGGTATTACATTTTAGTCTCTAATTTATTTTGAATTGATTTTTGTATATGATGAGAGACAGGGATCTAGTTTTATTCTTCTGCATATGGATATCCACTTTTCCCAGCACCATTTCTTGAAAAGAGTGTCCTTTCCACAATGTATATTCTTGGTACCTTTGTTAAAAATCAGTTGGCTATAAATGTGTAAATTTGTTTCTGGATTTTCTATTCTTTTTCATTGGCCAATTGTCTGTTTTATATCAATACCATACTTTTGATTACAATAGCTTTGTATTGCATGTTGAAGCCAGATAATGTGACACTTCCACGTTTATTCTTTTTGCTCAGGATTGCTTTGACTATTAGTGGTTTTCTGTGATTTCATACAAGTTTTAGGATTGTGTTTTCATTTCTGTAAACAGTGGCATTGGTATTTTGATAGGGATTGCATTGAATCTGTAGATTGATTTGGGTAGTTTAGCCATTTTCATTAAATTAATTCTTCCAGGTCATGAGCATGGGATGTCTTTATATTCTTTGTGTGTGGCCTCTTCAATTTCTTTAATCAGTTTTTTTGTAGCTTTCATAGTAGAATTCTTTCACCTCCTTGGTTCAATTTGTTCCTAGGCTTTTTTGTAGCTATTTTAGGTGAAATTACTTTCTTGATTTTTTTTTTTTTTTTTTTTTTTGAGACGGAGTCTCCCTCTGTGGCCAGGCTGGAGTGCCCTGGTGCCACCTTGGCTCACTGCAAGCTCCACCTCCCAGGTTCAACTTTCTTGATTTTTCTTCCAGCTAATTTGTTATTGGTGTATAGAACTGCTACTGAATTGTGTATGTCAGTTTTGCATCCTGCAACTTTACCAAATTTGTCAGTTCTAAAAGTTTTTTGCTGGGGTTTTTAGTTTTTTCTACATATAAAATTGTGTTCTCTACAAAGAAAGACAATTTGGTTTCCTCTTTTTCAATGTGTATGTCTTTCTTTTTTTTTTTCTGTTGCCTGATTGCTCTGGTGAGGGCTTCCACTATTAAGTTTTTAGAGGATGAAAGTGGGCATCTTTGTCTTGTTCCAATTCTTAGATGAAAGGCTTTCAGCTTTTCCCCATTGAGTATGATGTTAGGTGTGGGTTTGTCAAAAACGGCCTTTATTATATTGAAATGTGTTCCTTCTATGCATAATTTGTTGAGATTTTTTTTTTCCTTTTAACAATTACATTTTAATATGACATATGACAGGATCATCACAACAAGCAAAGGATCACAATAGATCCTAATAAGGAGGCAAAGTTTGTTAACAGGCTTGTCTTGTTAATACAATGAAATACATTCAACTTAGATTTCTGTAATATATATTTAAATTTTTTTATTATTATGAAAGGATGTTGAATTTTATCAAATGCTTTTACTGTATCTATTAAAATAATCATATTTTTGTCCTTCATTTTGTTGATGTGAAGTATTACATTTATTGGTTTGTGTGTTTTAAACCATCCTGGCATCCCTGGGATAAACCCCACTTGATAATGTTTGACTCCTATATCAGTGAGTTTCATACTTTGTGTGTTTTCATTATGGCAAATATCATCCTTTCACTTCCACATATAGTACCTCTGTAAGCATTTCATGCAGGGCCAGTCTAGTGATGGTGAATTCTCTCCGTCTTTGTTTATATGGAAAAGATTTCATTGCAGTTTTTAAGGATAACTTTCCTGGGTAAAAGTTTTCTTGGCTGGCAGCATTTTTTTGGTCAGCAATTTGAATATATCATCCTACTCTCTCCTGATCTGTAAGTTTTCCATTGAGAAACCAGCTGTTAGTCTGATGGGAATCTCCATATATGTGACTGGACTCTTTTCTCTTGTTGTTTTTAGAGTTGTCTCTGTCTTTGAATTTTGACAGTTTGCCTATAACGCGCTTTGAAGAAGACCTTTTTGAGTTGAATCTATTTGGGGATTTTGAGCTTCCTGTCTCAGACTGTCTATGTCTCTTGCAAGAATTGAGAATTTGGGCCACTAGGTGACATATGTAAGCACCAGCAGTGGAGGATCCAGGTGAGTGGGTCCTCAAGCCTCCAAGAAGCATGCTCAGGTGCCAGCAGTGGCAGCAGTGGGTCAGGTGGGTAGGTCCTCAGACCTTCAGGTGGTGTGCATGATATTGGAGTGGCAATAGTGGGGAGGCAGGCTAACCTTGGGATTCCAAGTGGCATACATGGGGGCCAGAAGTGGTAGCGGCCAACTGGGTAAGTCAGTCCCCAGGTTCCTGGGTGGCTTGCATGAGTGGGTGCCAGTGGTATTGGCAGTAAGCTTAGCAGGCTGCTCTTTGGTCTCTCAGGGGGTATGTGCAAACATGAGTGGCAGTTGGGGTAGGCCTATCTTTAGGCCCCTGGATGGCTTGCATGTGTACCAGTAGTGGCAGGCAGAGCTGGTCAATTTGTAGGTCCCCTGCACAGTATGCATGGGCGGTGGCAGTAGGTGGGATAGACCACCCTCAGGCCCCAGACAGTATGCATGAGTGCCTGCAATAGCAGGCACGGCAGCTCCTTGGAAGATGTACACAGGCACTGGGAGGCAGGGCAGACCTGTCCTCAGGCTCCTGGATGGCGCATGCAGGCACTGGTGGTGGCAGGTGTCATAGATGAATCTCCAAGTCTCCAGAAGATGTGTCCAGGTGCCAGCAAAGCCAGCAGCATATGGGCCAGGCCCATCTTTAGGCTTCTGGATGGTGCACACAGGCGCTGGCAGTGGCTGTCAGGGTAGGAAACATAAGACATTTTGCAAATATATACTGTTATTCTTCTCCATACTTATTTCCCTGCCCCACCCACGATCATATTTCATAATAAAAATAAATACATCATCATATGATTATTAGAGTAATAACATTAACAAGTAAGTAATCACAAAAACACATACTTATTAATATGCAAATAGATCTAATTTATGTTCTACTCTGTATCGCAGAGATAAAGAAGAAATCTAAAATAATATGAGATAAAACATAGAAAAGCAATCTTGTTTCTGTAGTTTAGTAAGTGCTAAGTATTGTGCAATGAGAGTTATATGCATTATTTAATTTAATCTTCATAGCAACTCTATAAAGTAGAAATTATCCTGTTATGTCAATGTAATATGTAAGCATTTAGGTAACTTTTCTATGGTTCACATAATTAATGCCGTATCATCATCTCATCTAGGATGACAGTAACATTACTGTTTTATTTAGCACTCATGGTGACAAAAATATGGCGAATTAGACTACAACATGCCATCAATTACAACATCGTGCCTCAATTTCAGAAATATTACATGTACAGGAAAAAAATGCATCTTGTTAATTGATGAAATATTATAATTGATAGCTATGAAATCCTTTTTTGATTTCAATCAATACACAATACCACTTCCCAAAAGAAAAATGATTTATAAATCCCTGTTTCAGCGGTGTCATTGTTTCTCTAATACTTGGTACCACAATCAGCTAGATTTGGAGTATGGTCCAATGAGCTTTAAGCCAAACAAGCAAGGAGACATATATTGTTTCACCAGCTATACCCCATTTTATTTCATGGTATTTCCCATTAAGAAGAATCATGGCAGGATCTGAGACTCAAAAGCTGTTCTAAACATTAGACCACTACTGATATTGCTGAAATTTTTTGAAATATAGCCAGAACAGCTCTTCTGTGATAAGAAAGAATCAAGTGTCCAAGAGAGATTTAGAAATGACTGAAAATTTTCTCCCAAAGAAGAGAGACCATAATAACCAAATAATTTGTCAAACAGATGTCTGGTTGGCTTCATTAAAAGTCTTATAATCAATGAGGATTCAAGATATATTTTGTTGCATTACTAAATGAGGGTTTTCTTTTTCCATCATGATCCCAAAAAGTAAACACTGAGAACCCACACAACACAAAGAATATTTGTTTGGCTTTACAAAGTGTATTGAAAATTATTTCTGTTATTTAACTCACATATTGTCACTTTGAAATTATATCTCCCCTCCAAGTACTAACCATGGCAGACCCTGCTTAGCTTCTGAGATCAGATGAGATTGGGTATGCTCAGGGTGGTAGGGCCAGAGACACTTTGAGATTATGTCTACAAAACAATCAATAAAGGTACTACTGAAGCCGCTTGTGAACCGTGTACCGCAAATGAGAAATTATACTATCAGTTGCCAACAAAATATTTTCACAAAGCATCAACTACGCTCAGTCTCTCTAATGCTGTCCCCAACCTCCAGTCCTCTCTAAGACTACACACCTGAATACAATTAGAAGGAGCTGGTGTCACCTCAGATATCACCACTCAGCCTAGTATATACTTCAGATCCCTTAGACATGTTAGGTGAGGGACCACAAAAGGCCATGAGACAAACCAACAATGAAAGGGAAAGGGAAGGGGAACACATTCATCTCAGTTATTTACACTAAGTTAAAAATCTCCAGATAGAATCACGGGTGTTTACCTGATTTATACAAGACTGTGAACTCCAAAAGGGCAGTGCTGGGACCCACTCATCTGTATTCCCAGAGTTTAGCATAGGGGAGACACTCAGTAAAAATTGGATGGGGCCAGGCGTGATGGCTCACACCTGTAATCTCAGCATTTTTGAAGACTGAGGTAGGATAATTTTGAGACCATCCTGGCCAATAAAGCAAGACCACATCTCTATAAAAAAATTAAAAGTGTACCAGGCATTGTGGCACACACCTGTAGTCCCAAAATCCTGATCCTAATAGTCATGTAGGAACAATCCAACTCAGTTTTGCATAACTAACCCAATATAACTTAAAAGAATTTTTGACCAGGGGTTTTATGACAAATTAATTTATTAAGAATAATCAAAGTCACACTTTTTAAATGAGAATATATCACATTTACATATCTATGATAAGCTCTAAGAGATAACTTAAGGATATTCAGTGGGTTATGCTATCAAACTCCAGATTCTTTTGCACATATAATAACCCATAACAAGTGGAGCAGGGGAGTAGCTATTATCCTCTGATAGCTCCCATGCTATTTTTTGTTTCAGTTGTCAGCAACTGAGATGCTCATGCCTGATTTCAGAGCCCTCCTTACTAATTATTGGTCTTGTTTACTTGCTTTTTGTGTTTTAAGTATTATATTTTATCACATTTTCAAAACATTTTATGCTCTTGGCGATGCTTTTATACATAGTTCTTGGGATATAGTTGGTGCTTCCATAAACATTTTTGAATGAAGGAATAAATGAGTAATTATACTTGTGCTGTCAAAAACTTCTTAAATGCTAGCCTCTCTGAAGACAAGAGCTACAACTTGGTAAAGCAGTGCAATGTGTACAAAAAAATTTCTATAGGAACCTTTATGATTCACAATGAATTTTTATGAACAGCATTTCATTTCATTCTTATGATAGCCTTGTGACTGACATGAAAGTAAACACATTACATCATAGTAAGTGGTAGTATGTATAAGACACAGAGGAAGGAATGATGGACTCTATCTGGGAAGGCATCCTGCAAGTGTTGACCTGCAAATTGAGTTTTGAAGGCAAAATAGATTGCTTTTAGGTAGGCCTGAGCAGGATAGACATTCCAGACAGAAGGACGAGCATGTTCAAAGGCAGATCAGGCATCATTATTCCCACTTATTGAAGGCTTAATGCCCAGTTAGTGAGTGATAGGTAGGACTTGAATCTACTTCTGATTTTTAAGTCCTGCATTATTTCACTACATTTTATTATACTTCTAGTTCATTTAGTATTAGCCAATCAGTTGGTACACCTGAAAGATAGGAACTGAAAAACAGCTACAGGCTTCCTCAGAAATAACTTGTTGGGGCACTACAGTAAAATCCATAAAGAAGAAAATTCAAAGATAGGTAATAATCTGTGAAAATAAATCTAGGTGACAACAGGAAATAAGGACCCAACATCAGAGGCAACCAACTGAAGGAAATCAAACACCTAATAGATGCCCTGAATAAACATAATAACAATAGTAATCCTGAAAATAAGTCACTGTAAGTATCCAACTTTGGAATACACCCCAGGAGAAGATTAAATAAGTCATGATGAAAACAGACCAATTAGGATTCCACTAAAAAGAAAATATTTTATTTTTTAAAAACCACACTAAGTTAATAAATATTTTTAAAAATCATTATATAAAACCTATTAAAATATCCTCACATCCCACAGTAAACATTGTTTTTGCTATAAAAATGTGAAAATATTTTTATAATTTTCCTTTTTAAGTTATTTGGATCTGACTAGTTTATTTAATTTATGATCATCAAATATCCAGCAATCATAGTACATGCTTCAGAATTCTTGTAAGTGAGGAAACTTAACTTACAAATTGTTTTCAAATATTATAAAATGTTTATAAATATTAACTATTAATCAAGCTTATATAATATTACATTTTAAGGCTACTAGGTATTTTTGAATTAATATCACCATGATTTTTCATATTTAGGGGCCGGTAAATTGTATCTTTCACATCTGCTAAAAAAGCCATAAATCCCTGGCATTATATCTGTATGTCCACCTTGGCCAGTATATAATAAGGGACCTACTTAAAAATTTATATATGTACATATGATGTGTGCAGATTTAAAGCAATGAATCTAAGTTACAGGGTGAGGTATACTCTTCTATTTTCAAAATATTTATATTTTATTTTAATATTTTACCTGATTTTAGTAACAGATTTCTAATCTTAAGAGGCATAGCATCCAGGTATACTATTGCAGCTTCTTTCCCTATGGCTTACAACATTTTCAAATGCAGAGCCGACCTTTTGTCATTTACATACAACTCTACTTACAGATAGTAGGATAGTAGGATACATACAAACTATGTGATGTGGTTTGGATGTCTGCCCCTCCAAAAGTCATGTTGAAATGTGATTTCCAGTGTTGGAGGTGGACCTGGTTGGAGGTTTGGATCATGGGGTGGCGGGGGGGTGGTTCCTTCATGAATGGTTTAACACTATCCCCTTGGTGACAAGTGAGTTCTGACTCAGTTCACAGGGGATGTAGTTATTTAAGAGTCTGGGGCCAGGTGCAGTGGCTCATGCCTGTAATCCCAGCACTTTGGGAGGCCAAAGCAGGCAGATGACCTGAAGTCAGGAGTTCAAGACCAGCCTGGCCAACATGTAGAAACCCCATCTCTATTAAAAATACAAAAATTAGCCGGGTGTGGTGACAGGCACCTGTAATCCCAGCTACTCGGGAGGCTGAGGCAGGAGAATCACTTGAACCCAGGAGGCGGAGGTTGCAGTGAGCAGAGGCGGAGGTTGCAGTGAGCAGAGACAGGGCCACTGCACTCCAGCCTGAGTGACAGAGGGAGACTCTGTCTCAAAAAGAAAAAGAAAAAAAAGAGTCTGGGACTTACCCCTTCTCTCTTTTTCTTGCTCCCTCTCCTGCCATGTGACTTGCTTGCTACCCTTTTGCCTTTTGCCATGATTGTAAGCTTCCTGAGGCCCTCACCAGAAGCAGGATGCTGGAGCCATGCTTGCACAGCTTGCAGAGTCTTGAGCCAATTAAACCTCTTTTATTTATAAATTACCCAGTCTCAGGTATTTCTTCATAGCAACTCAAGAACAACCTAATACACTATGTCAATAATCTTGCCATCCAGCCTTCCCCAAAAACTTTCTATCAGAAGCATATAGTAGGAGATTTTAACAGGAAGGGAATTTAATTTAACTATAAATGAGATTAAGTCCCAGCTCATGCACACATCTAAGCAGATTTTGTGAAGAAAGAGTTTTTGTGGGGGAAACACCTTATTCAAAGTATGAAGACATTCCTGTTTGAATACTTTAAAATAGTGTTCTAAGTTTAACCTGAAAAGCCAATTATCCCAGAAAACACCCAGGAAATCAGTGTGAAGACAGGCATCAAAATTAAGCTACCAATATTTCCCTATTCTTACCAGTTATTTCTTTTTTGTTTCTGACTCTGACCAAGAAATGGAGCAACAACAGAAATCATGTCTTGTCTGGATACATCTTTCCATCAGACTTGTATTGAAGCCCTGTAATATTACACAGGACTACAGAGTAAGCATCAACAGTGACAGTGGGTGGTACCTCAATTAATAGACATTCATTCACGTATTTATTGCTCATTGATAGTGAGAATGTGGTCTGTTCTTAATGCTTGTGATACAGAGGCATCTCTGCCCTAAAGAAGCTCAAAATCAGGTATAAAGCTATGAATCAATTATTTATAAATTGGAATCAATATATCAACAAAGAAAGTGATAAATATAAAGTAGAAGCCTGTACAAATGTAGAGTCACAGAACAGAGAAGAAAGAGATTAATAACATTTGCAGAGACTCAAGGAAGAATCATTAGAAAAGGTAATATTTCTTCTAAGCATGTAAACATGAGCATGAGTTTACCAGAAGAGGGAAAACTCATTCCAGGCAGAAAGAAGACTGTATGCAAAGGCCCATGGCTTGAAACATAACTAGTGTATTTGGGGAACTTACATTTAGCTTGGGTTTCCTAGAGCTGGGAATACACATGTCTATTGAACACTTGAAATGTGTGTAGTATCAAAAGTTAATTAACATGATAATATTCTGGGTAAGCTATTGTTGTTTGGAGGTATTTCTTTTATTTGGTTAGTTGGTTTTTCCTCTCTTAATGTGGCTACTAGAAAATGTTAAATTACATATGTAACTTGAATTATATTTTTATTGGACAAAGCTATCATAGAGTGTAGAAAACGAAGAACTAATTATGAGAGATAAAGGTGGATTAACAGGCAGGGGCCTATTATGAAGAGCCTTTTGTGAAGTGAAAGATAGTCTCAACTTGCTCTCCAGAAAAATCTCATATAATAATCAAAGAACAGTCATGGGAGGTAGTGTGATAGGCACATTGCAGGGGTAGGAAAATCTTGCAAAACTCCTAGGAAGGCAAAAAGGAGAGGATTGAGGCAAGACTCCAAAGGTAATCACCACTTAGGTGGATAGATCGGCATAATGAGAAGAGGAAGATTAGTTGGACGGAGTGATCACAGCCCAGAGCATAGCATATATCATTTTACAGTGGCTTGCATCACAAGTTCCATCATCCAATTATTAGGACTTTGTATTTCCCAACAGAAGCAGGAAATAGTGCCTGGCTGCACTCCAGACACCGTAACTGCAGGTTACACTGGGCCTCGTAACGGCAATGTGACTTTACTTAATGAACACTCTTCCCATCATTTAATACCCAACTTGGGAATAGACCTTATCTTGGCCGATAACTGGTCATGCTCTCCAGGAACAAGCAGAAAATTGAAGGAAGTGATATTTTCAAGGCAGCAGATGGCACTCTTTTCTATGATTCAGTACTAAAAGTTTCAATGAAAGAAGCTCTGTCTCCTATAGAGAATCAAAAATTTAAAAGACTGCAGCACTTTTCAGGAAAGTGAGGGATGCTTGGTTCTGAAGTCTAATCTACATAGAAATGTTCATGCCAAGTTCTAGAAATTTATTTATTCTAAGGAAATGATTTGAGAGAAGGAGGGCATGGAAAACATATGCATAATAATGGGCATTGCAGCACCATTTATAAAATTAAAAGCAATATAAATACTCATAGATAGGATATGAGGAAGTTTTTGTCCATGTAGTTAATATAATATAATACAATATAATATAATAATATAATATAATTAAACCATAAAAATGATAGCAGTTGAAAAATGCTTCTTGGCTAGATACAGTAAAAATGGTATTATATAAAACAATCTTTGATCTGTAAATATATAAAAATATATGTATTATACATGTACATATATACACACAGGAATATTAGACTGAAATTTTTCATACAAAAATGAACAATTGTTTAAGGGTGCTGGGATTATTAATGCTCTTGTTTTTCACATTTCAAGTAGTATCTAAGTAATTGCCTAAATATGACAGCATAGCTTCCCCTCCTAAGAGAGACTTACCCAGGAAGCACCAGGGTAATCTGTGCTTTAGGTAATTTTGAAATAGGGAAAGAAAGTTAAAGTAGTCAAAGACTCACCAAAGCTCTACCAGGTGGTCAGGCACTGGAAAAATTGACCTAGCATAGTGTCTAGAGCTAGCTTTCTCTAGAGTTGCTGTTGGACCTGATGCAGCATTTCTTACCTTCCTTGAGGATGCTGTTAAGAAAGAACTGGCTACTCGAAAGTGAAGCTCTGGTGTTTCGATTCCAGAGCTTGCATCCAAAAAGTACATGAGGTTGTCATGATGGATAGTTGTTGGAATAACCATTGTTCTCACTGGCCCCTAGAAAGGGATCTGTGGCTCTGCAATGGGGAGAAAGACAGGTTGCTGTTTGCTTCTCATGTCAGCAGTATGGCTCAGAAGGAAGCACAATAGCCGCAGTCACCCCAGGGAAGTATGAGGCACAGTCTCCAAACACCACTGAGGCATGCTGCTGCAAGATTCATTCTGCCTTAGGGGAGGCAAGACAAGGCTGAATGTGCAATGTGTAACTACCATTCGCTGAGCCTCCATTGTTAAGCAATCTTTTTGTCAGGTACTTTACGCATGTTAAACGCCCTAGCTTCAGAGCAACTCTAGATGGTTTTACAAGCCCCACTTTGCCCAGGAGGAAACTGAGACCCAGAGAGATTGATTATTATATCCAAGCTTTCTTAATAAGAAAATTACTGAGTTGAAATGAAACTCAGTTATCTGATGCCATGCTCTTTTCACAACACTACATGAATGCAAACGGTCCCCTCTCCTGAAACCTGGCGTACAGTGGCTCCTGGAGAAGCTTCTCCTTAACTGTAGACTCTGAAGGGCTAAAGAAATGAGAGCACAACAGAATATTGAGTTTCAAGTTACTCAGAACTCCCTCAGGAAAACTTCCTTGTTTTACAAATGCGGAAAATAAACCCCAAGGGGATAAGATTCTATTTTAAAACAACATTTGTACAGTACTGTTATGGGCTGAATTATGCCTCCCCAAAATTCATATATTGAACCTCTATTCCCTAGTACCTCAGAATATGACTGCATTTGGGGTAAGAGTCACATTTAGGTTAGTTTTTATAAAATGAAAGAGTTGTATAATGTCAGAGAACAGGCTTTCATTCTAAATGAGAATCTTTCTCCTTCTGAGGTTAAGCTAAGTAAAATGTCTTTTGGGCAGAATCACAGAACATTAGAGACTACTTGTTGAGATTATCTCACTTCTTTTCATTGTCTAGATGAATACATAGGACCAAAGAGAAAGACTTTTTTGCACTTATTGTACCAAGATACGTTCCTTTCTTTCATGAAATTGAGAGAACTAGAAAATAACAAGTAATTGGCAGCACTTAGTGTCACTATTGCTCTTATGCATTTAACTATAAACAGAAGGGAGAATATTTTTAATGTTTTCTTTATTTAAAAAAGAAATACTACAAACAAGTTGATATTCTTGTGTCACAATAAAAATCCTCTGTCTGTTCCCAATTTGTCAAAAGCACAAGAATTTTCAAGCTCTCAACAGGACCCTTAGAATTTCATCATTTAAAAAAAATGTTGTTTCTATTGAGAGTGCTTCTCAATTATGTCCAGTAGGTGGCATAACTTTAACCACACAAAGCAAGAAAACCATGAAAAAGCCAGAATAATTCTGATACAGATCAGAGACTCTCAAATGTTGGTCTTCAGACTAGCAGTATCACCATCATCTTGGAACTTGCTCAAAATGCAGATTCTTAGGCCCTACCCCAGACCTACCGAATCATAATCTCTAGGCCCCAACAATTGTGTTTTAATAAGTGATTATGTTGCATGCTAAAAGGTGAGAATCACTGAGATAGAAAATCAAGCTTGCATGAAAATCACACAATAGTTTTTCACATTGAGGCAACATGATAATATAAATTTCAAACGTTATTTCCTAATGAATGCAATGTTCTCTTTTCAGAGTCAATAGCATGGACAAACCTCAATCATCAATATCATTTCTGTTGGCCTTATTAATTACTTACTATGGGCCTAGTATTTCACCAGTGTCAACTCATTTACTCTTTATAACAACCCGGCATGGCCAGTGCTCTTATCTCTCTTTTTATAGATGAAGAAATAGAGGCTTCGATGTCACAAGACTGCCTCTTATCACACAGCAAGTAAATGAGAAGACAACTCAATATCGGAGAGGTCTTGACACCAAAGCCCTTGCTTTTCTTCTTTATGCCCATGTAGGGTTGTCATATTTAGCAAATAAAACTACAGAACATACAATTAAATTTTAATTTCAGACAAAAAACGACTTTTTTAGTATACATCCCATGCAGTATTTGAGACATACTTACACTGAAAATGTTATTTGTTACTTACCTGAAATGTGATTTGATTAAGAATAATTTTATCTGGAAACCCTATCCCGTTGTCTCTGTTTGCATTACAATCAGTTGCAGAAAAAAGAACTAGAAAATAATCTTTCTTAAGGGTTATTAGGAATAAATCTGAGCTTGGGCCTCACTCCAGAAGCTGCAGTTTAACATCAGTCCCAGGTGATTTGTATGCACATTACTGTTCAAGGAGCAGTGGCCTTAGAATGCTTACAATCCAGAATGACTGCGGTCTAGAGCTAGGGACCAAATTTAAAGACCCCTCCAGACCTGAGAGTCTATGAATCTATGAGGGAAGTGAATGTGAGATAGAATAGCAGTTTACTATTTCTTGCACTTACTTAAAATTCTGATACAACTTTATATGAGGCAATAAAAATATTTAAAAATCAATAAATATTTTCTTTATAGAATTACAATACTTGATTAGGTTTTTGAGGATAGGAATAAAATTAAGCAGAATTTTACAATTCTTTTGTAAAGCATTACAAGAAATATCTTTAACATTGGATTTGAACTCTCTTCAAATCAAGTCACAAACAGAATATTTACAGCAGAAATAATGCTACTCATTTTATAAGTAAGAATACTTTTGTTTAAATCCATAACATCAAGTATGAGATGCAGAGATAGTAAAATAATTTCCCAAATGATACAAGTACTTATTCATTCCATGTTTATTGAACACCTGGGGGAGGTGAAAGGTGAAGGTGTGTTATGATAAACATATGCAATTCATGTGGGATGTTATGGTACTCCTTTATGCAAAACTTTAAATAAATGGTCAGTTCCAGGAACCTGCTTCAAGTTGCTAAGACAAGAATGACATCCAGGCTGGGCGCAGTGGCTCATGCCTATAATCCCAGCACTTTGAGAGGCCGAGGCAGACAGACTATGATGTCAGGAGTTTGAGACCAGCCTGGCCAATACGGTGAAACCCCGTCTCTACTAAAAATACAGAAATTAGCTGGGCATGGTGGCGCATGCTTGTCGTCCCAGCTACTCAGGAGGCTGAGGCAGAAGAATCACTTAAACCCGGAAGGCGGAGGTTGCAGTGAGCTAAGATCGCACCACTGCACTCCGGCCTGGGTGACAGAGTGAGACTCCGTCCCCCCCCCAAAAAAAGAGAATGACATCCAACAGTTCCTCCTGCCATGCCTACAAAAATCATTACAGCTCAAATAAACATATGGGTCAGCTCATTTAGCAGACATGTATTAATTTCCTACTATGTGCCAGGCTTTAAAGAATGGGCTTGTATGTGAGAAAAAAGGGACAAGGAAATATCGTTGTGTGCCATGATCCAGTGGACTAGGAATGATGGTATTATCCAGGACAGAACCTTGAAATGGAGAGAGACGTGTGTGCGTGTGTGTGTGTGTGTGTGTGCGTGTGTGTGTGTGTGCCCACGTGTGTGTATGGGGTTGGTGAAGAGAGGTTGGATACAACATCAGGAAGCCAGGCTGGGGGATCTGATTAGAAAACCTCTGCAGTCTCCAGTCTTGGACTTACTATCTTTGCCTTGCCTCTAGCCACAGTTAAAGAAAAGTAATTCGTTTCCATCTGCCTGGTTTTAAATAACTGGAAAGTCTTTCTGCTTTAATTCATATGCATTTGCCATATTTTTTTCTCTCTGATATTAATTTGCACACAGCTTAGAAAAAGGTACTTCATTAACTATTAACCATGGTACTTAAGAAGTTGGGGACTTCCAAATCCTTAATCACATTAAAAATATATAAATCCACCTATCTTCATATTTGGCCCACAGAGGTTCACATTATGAAAAGAGTTTTAGTGATTTATTTGGTCTCGAACCCCGAGGTTCTGTTTTTCTTAAATCCCTATGAACAGTCTACATTTTGGACACAGAACAAATAAATGTATGTTGCATTTTCTCACTGAATCCACAGGGTTATTAAAATGTGTACTTATTCCCCAAATAATCCAAGCTCAAGCACTTGAATAAGAATACCTCAAGGCTTTCCTCTTTCATTTGCTTTGTGGAAAGCAACTACAAGGCAGGGATGAGTCAGCATGTGTGTCCAGCTAGCAGGAATAGGCAGTAGCCCTGGTTTATGCTAAGTCATAGGGGAATTTTGCAGTCATTTTGTGCTGCACTGTCCAGGTTTTTCAACATCAGTGGAACCTTTTGTGTTTTACCCACTGTATGGAAAAATCCATGACTGTCCTAAGAAACCTGAGAACAAACACCCATCTGCCTGTCCTTCCAACACAGGCTATTAACCACAGTAGTATGTACCCTGTTCTGGGCTGATACTTAACATTTTGGGTTTTCATCCTTACAAATTTACGTAAAAATATGTGTGATTATCTCAATTTGACAGAGAAAAAGAAAACACAAGGTCAATCAGCTAACCAATGGCAAGGGGAATCTAACAGATCTGTCAAAAGCCAAAGTTAGTTTTGTGTTCACTAAGATTTACTACTTCCTTACTCCATAAAAAATGTGATAAAAAAACAAATGAAAAAAAAGCAGACTTGGAAGGAAAAGGTGATAACTGTGGCAAATGGGCAATATTAGGTTCGAGCATGGAGCAGGGTGGAGCTCAGAGCAAAGTCAGCCAGCCAGGCCTACTGATTATGTAAACATTAAAAGTGTTTATACCAGTGTTCATTAATCTCCATTTGCACCTGATAGGAGGTAATTCTCCATGGCATTTCTGTGAGTCTTGTGACAGCTTGTGTTTAGGATGATCTTTATAGCAAACAGCCTTGGAAAGTAGATATAGTGTCTAGTGTACCTCTCTAGGATAGAGAGAGGGAAGATTTGTTTCCTGACCAGGATAATACAGATAACTTCTTCCCCAGGGGACAAAGATTTGGCATGTTTTCTAGCATCCCTCCTGAGTGGCTTCCTAAGTTCAGTGTTGCTCAGCTGTGACACAACTCACAGCGTGTACAGTATCCACCAGGACCTGGCTTCACATGGGCCCAATGGAAACTGGAGGGTAAGGGGAGCTGAAGCCAACATGAAGCTCATGCTGCCTGTTGTCCCATGAGCAATCAGCTGAGTAAATCGATTTGTGTTCATTGTCTCCTTACCAATCAAACCTATGGAATTCTGCAGAGCTGACCTAAAACCTTCCTGATGCTGCTTAGGGACTGCTTGACAGCATGATCAGCTCCTGCATCCCCATCCCTTCTTCCACACTTCTTTGTCTTGTTCTGAGCCTGGGCTTCCTTGCCTCTGGCTTCCTGGTTAGGATTGGCATAATGGGAGGTACTGGGGGAGATGGGAAAATGGGAAGAGTGAGAGGTCAGGGTATTCATTCTTCTTGCTCCTTCTCTGCCACTGTGGCTACAGCTCCTGCTTGTAGTCTCTCTTTCATAGCCAGACTCTGGTAAAAACAGTGCTCTTGGAAAAATATTATGTCACTCTTGCTAGACCTTGGATATATCACTATTAAAACCTTTCACCAGCTGGGCACAGTGGCTCACGCCTGTGTCCCAGCACTTTGGGAGGCTGAGGTGGGCACATCAGGAGGTCAGGAGATCGAGACCATCCTGGCTAACATGGTGAAACCCCATCTCTACTAAAAATAAAAAAATTAGCTGGGTACGGTGGCGGGCGCCTGTAGTCCCAGCTACTCAGGAGGCTGAGGCAGAAGAATGGCGTGAATCTGGGAGGCAGAGCTTGCAGTCAGCCAAGATCATGTCACTGCACTCCAGCCTGGGCGACAGAGCAAGACTCCATCTCAAAAAAAAAAAAAAAAAAAAAAAAAACTTTCACCCTGCCAAAATCTCTATAAACAGCTTTCACAAAGCTATCTGCAGTAAACTATTTTGGATGTGCCACCTTGTTTTTTAAAAATAAGTTAAGGCAGTCTTTTATGTGTATGAAACAGGTTATACAAATATACATAAAAGACTGCTTTTAAAACCGTAAATTACCTCTTGTCCTCGTCATACTGAGTCTTTGCAGCCACCTTGGACCTCCATAAGGCAAAGGTACTTGTCTTAATTTATGGTACTCTCGGGAAGGCTTTGACTGGACTGTGTTATAAATGCATTTTCACCTGCTCCTGGCGATTTGTTTTGATGCCTGTAGAAGTCCTGTGGGTAGGCATGTTAATGGCCATGTTAAAGATGCCCTCTTTGTCAGCATGCATCTCACTGCACCTCCTCTCACAGATAGTTATGGTTCCCAGTGTGCAAATAATACACTTTAAGTCTTGGTATAGTTAAATAAATGTATAGAAAATTAAACAAGGACCACAGCATAAAAACTTTCTACATAAACTTAGATCATTTGAGGAAACTTCAAGTGAACTCAGAACCACAGTTTGTAGTTGGAAGAGATCTTCAAAGATGTTTAATAAAACTCTCTCATTGTACAGTTCATTTGATTCTTGGAAATCTAAAATCGCATGAATTCATTTTAGTCCCTGTCAAAATCATCACATTTTCCATTTTTTAAATATTATTTCTACAACGCAGCAGAAGAAATTACAAGAACAGTTCTAAAATTCCAAACTAATAGAAAAATGTATTATCCCAGTAGTACATATGAAGAGAAAATTACTAAGTGGTTTGTTTCCTTTTGTTGACAATAATTATGAAGATGAGGCTATGATGCTCATGCTAGGTCTCAAAGGATGAGCAGGTGTGGGCCAGGAGGATGAGACTGTGCAATGGCAGCTCAAGGAAAGCAGGCAACCTAGGCAAAGGCCGGGAAGGGAGAAAGAAATTGATGTATCCAGGGAGCTATAAGCAGGTCAGAGTTATAGGAGCATAAGCTAGAATTGAGGGAAAACAGAGGAGAGAAAGGTGAATGCCACCATTTAAAATTATCTGTTTCTAGCCACAGAGCCAGGTTTTCTCACTATAAATGCCTGCCAGCACTGGGCTGGAGAATAGCCAAGATCAAAAACACTCAGCTTCTCAATTGACCAAACAATCATGATTAACTATTTGAGAGCCTTATTTCCATTAATAGTTCTTTAGCACTTGCTGTGTGTCTAAGCACCATGACAAGTGATTCTATTGAAATCCTAAGTAATTTTGATATAAATTAAGTGGTCATTATGAACCAAGGTCAATGCATCTATTGAGCAGTTTCCATCACCAGTGTCTCTCCCAAGAGCTGGTTTTTTATTCTCTCCCATGAAGTCTAAATCCAAAAAGCATCTAGATCAATGCAGTTCAAGATAAAGGCTGGGCTCTACATGGATGAATGTGAGTTTGCACAAGGAGTTGTTTGTGGATAATTACCCTTTCCACAATCTACATCAGTAACTCCTAAAGCCTCACCTAAATAGCCATACAAATATAAGTAAAAATAGAATGCTTGTTATTTTGATACAACTTCCAGGCAGGTTGCCCATCACTTAGCACCTCCCCAGAAACCAGTGTCTTCTCTAGACTTCTCTATATAGAAATGTGACCTAAGTAGAATTTCTGCATAATATTTTTAAGGGAGGAGTTTTGAGAAAGAGAAAAGTTATCTCAGAAACTAGAACTTAAAGTATAATAAAAAAAAGAGAGAAAAAAGGTATGAATGAATAAAAAATATTATGTTTCTGCTAGCAAACAATTTATATTATAACTAAATAGATAATTATTTTAAAAAGCAATTAATAAGAGACAGTTAGACAAGACCCTTTGGTTTAATGCTCTGCTGCTGCCATCTTGAAATTCTTAATGATTTTTAAACAAAGGATCCCATGTTTTCATTTTGTATTGGGCTCCACGAAATATGTCTCTACTCTTGCCTGTGATATGGGAGTCCTCAGATGGGCAGGCATTGCATGCACAACTGGTCAAGGAAAGCAAATGGAAAAGAAAGACTTAATCAGGCTTTGAATAAAATTTAGGAGGTAAATAATTTAGGCAAGGGGAGGGGGGAGACTTAAAATTCTGAATTAACATTCTTCCTGGGAAAACAGCAAAAAATGTAATAATAATAAATTAAAATTAAAGACTAAAATTAATCTCCCAAAATGGTTTCAAAAAATGAGTTACTCTGTTTAGGCTTTGCCTGTTTTCTCTGACTTAAATAGCTAGTATATTTACTTAAATCTACATTGTTGCTTCAGCTTCCAGAAAGGATTTATTATTGTACACAGATCATGAAATAAGTTCATAATTATCAGAGAATTCCACAAGGTGTCAGCCTCAAGCTAAAATGATAAATCCAACGCTGGGAAATAGTTTTAATTTTAAGAAATGAAGATTTGAAGTCTCCATTTTGAATTCCGTGTCTGGGGCCTGTAGCAATGTAGCAGCCCCTACTTGTTGGGTGCCTCGTACATGCTAGGCACTTAATATACATTATTTCTAATCTTTAAAATAACCCTGTGCTATGGTGTGAATGTTTATGTTCCCCCCAAATTCGTATATTGAAATCCTAAGCCCATTGTGATGTTTTCAGGAGGTGGGGCCTTTGGGAGGAGATTAAGTCATGGGGCAGAGCCCTTATGAATGGAATTAGCATCCCTAACAAAAAGGGCACAGGGGAGCTTATTTGCCCCTTCCACCTTGTGAGGATGCAGCTAGAAGACACCGTCTATGAGGGAGCAGGCCCTCGCCAGACACCGAATCTTCTTGCACCTCAATCTTGGACTTCCCAGACTCCAGAACTGTGAGAAATAAATTTTTCTTGCTTATAAACCACCCAGTCTATAGTATTCTGTTACAGGTGCCCGAATGGACTGAGATATCTCTATTGATTTTAATCCCCATTTTACAAATGAAAAAATAAGGTTAATGAGTGTTAGGTCAATTTCCCAAGGCATACAGCCAGAATCAATATTCAAAGACAAAACTATCTGAACCCAAATCCTGTGCAATTTCTGCCATACTGCCTCAAGGCCTCAAACAAACAAAGCAGTAAAAAGAATTCAAGAATGGATATAAAACAAACTCCGGGACTGTCTCCTGTCCAGGCTCTATTCTACAGCAGCTAAGGGTGCTGGACCGTCACACTGAACCTAATAAGCATCAACCCAGCAGCTCCTGTCTCCTGGGTTTTTTAGCACAGTAGGGCCACCCGCCAGGGCAACTCCCAGCATATAGAACCCTGCAAAAGGGCATTTCAATATCCATTGGTTTTTATCATCATCTATTATTATTGTTATCTAGTATTGTATAAGTTTCAAAGTAATGTTTGGTGTAAATCATAAGCATTAATATTACTGTTGCTTCCAGATGTTCCTGATTTCCCAATCACACCGGCAGGAATTTCTGCTCTCAGGAGCCTCCTCTATAGCTGTAGTTTCTTGACTCAGACCTACAAACTCAGCCCTTTGCCTTCTGAAGCTCTGGGGCCATTCTTCCCTTATTTAGAAGGTGATTCAATATTAAGCTTACTGCTGGTTGTTCTGGGCAACATTGAAGTTGAACCTTAGACAAGCCCCTCTCCGACCCATTGCTTTGTTGTGTGAACTTTAATCCCTGCCTTGGGAAGGCAACAACTAGCATGAGGATTAATATCTCTGGCTCTGAGTTTGAGTCCCAGTACCATCACTTTTAGGGTGACCAACCATCCTGGTTTGCCTAAGACTGTCCTTGTTTCAGCACCAAAAAGTCCAGGATCCCCTGAAATTCCTCAGTCA
Source organism: Pongo abelii (assembly GCF_028885655.2). NCBI lineage: Eukaryota > Metazoa > Chordata > Mammalia > Primates > Hominidae > Pongo > Pongo abelii. Next base: position 188,444,511 of record NC_085928.1, read on the forward strand.
CAGGCAAACGGAGATGGTGAGTCACCCGAAGTTTACTTCCTAACTGCGCAACCTTGAGCAAGTCACCTAACCTCTCAAGGCCTGATATGTAAAATAGGCAAAATACTAATATTTACTTTATCACGATTAGATGAGTTGTGTATACAGTGCTTAGCATAGAATAAGCATGCAATACATTTTAGTTAATAATATTACTCTTGGCCCGCTAGTACTCACTCAGCTCATCATTCTTCTAGGGCTCCTAGAACTGGAAGATTGCTTTGTTCTAGCCAATTATTTCCAAGAAAGGGAAGTCCTGCCCTAGAGCCCAAGATAAAAAATTGGGGCCCTTCCTGCCCTCTATCTACCCTTGCTTTTTCATTTTTCTTGTTCCTACGCTATCAGCTCTCCTACTTAACAAGCCTCTGGGAGCTCTTTGTTTTTAAGCATCAGTAACCATTTTGACAGTTCACACTCCCAAAAGCCTCAGTAACTATGAGAATGTCCCTCTAAAAAGGCAAAGCCAGTGATCATGGGCCCAGGAGGGAAGGTCTGAGCCTGGTGGTGCCTAAAATCTGAATGTGACTGAAAATGTACACCCTGATTCTATTCACGGGTATAATAACATGAATCTAGCCTTGAAAATAATTTTGTTGACTTGGCCAATAATCCTTCTCAATTCAACTGCATCTAATGTCCTGTGTAATTAATGATCTTTCTCCAGCCAGGCATTTAATGGCTGTCATGTTTGACTACACTTTGACATGTATATCTTCATCATCATTATAAATATTGCATTTTACTACTTTATAAAAAATTATATGCATAATTAGATTCTGTTTTATTTTATAAAATAACATTATTTTTCTTTGCAGCAAGAAAAGGAAAACATGGCTAGAAGTGGTGCCTGCTCTATTTTCTTTTTCCATCTTCCGTACACTTGTGTTTATGTTCAAACACATTAAAACTATATGTACATATTGCCTCACTTAGGAAAGCTTGCCAACACATTCTGGCTATATGTTATCTACTACTCAGGAAATCATAACCAAGAGTCTACAACTGAAAATAGCGTGCTTTGTTTCTATCTTCTAAAAAGATACTCAGAGTTTATATTTCCTCTTCATAGGATACTGTCACTAAATTTTTAGGCTTTGTCATTTTAAGTAAAATCAATACCTTGGGGCAGTAATATCTATATTTGATCCATCATCTTCTTGTCTAAAATGTCTTATTAAACAACTGAATGGCTTATTTGCACAGGAGAGCCATTTTGGATAATTTTTAATGCAAATTTCTGTGTAGCTCAAGTCTACCTTCTTCCCAAGGCTTGACTGAAGTTCTCAGGTTATTACTCAGTAGACTTCCTTCTTCCTGTTCCAGCCCAATTTCGAATCCTTCTCTGAGAGGGGGATACAAGATGGATCCCCAAGAGCTGCAGTCCCCTCTGACTCTGTGGGAGAGATTCACTTATCTACACAATATCTAGGCCGATTCTCTGGTTGGCTGCCTAGGCCCAGTCTGAAGAGAGAGCTGGGGATGGAGTATTTGCTAGTTCAGCTGGGGAGGCATCTGCATCTGCATCCCTGATCCACATGCCATGATTAAACAGGAACACTCAAAGAATTAAGGTATTACTACAGGTGATCTCTCTATTAACTTCCAACCTTTGGGTTTTATGACATTGTGATTTAAAATGAATGGACTTGAGCTATAAAAGTTACAATATACTCATGGTGAGGAATAGGTCTATAACGCTGGAATGGGAGGCTCTGGTTTCTGGAAAAGTCAATCAGGAAACGACATAGTAGGAATAGAGATGGCAGGAGCTTGAGGGTGGAAAAAGAGAGAAGAACTTCAAGGTACTTTCCTTTGACATGTTCGAAGGAAACGTTGACTGTGTCAGCATTACTTGCCCAGCACAATTGCCAATGTACTATCAGGAACACCAGAGGCAACAAAAAGGACTCACCTAATGAAAGAATATTGTCTTATTCTAAATCAATCAATCCTTTAATTAAAGACTTCTTGGTCCTATGCAGGTGAATATATCACCATCACGCCAATGCATGTTTTTCTTGTTGTGAGCATCTGTTCTTTGGATATTCCCAGAAATGAAACTTCATGGGACATAAAATCCTGCATCCTTAGGATGTTAGACCTAAGGATATTAGCTAATCATCTAGTCCAGCTCTCTCATTTTGCAGATGAGAGAACAGTTCAAATTGTGAAGCACAGGTGTATCCAGACAGGGCTTACCTCTCCAACAGGGTTTCAGGATTATAATTTTTCATTACCACAAAGAAGAGAGGTAGAAAATTACAGGTTTTGAATGTAATCATAATCCTTTAAAAATACCCCTTTCTCTTGATCTCTGAATTATTGTACCAGTTCCAATAAGTTAAGGTTGTCATTAAGTTTTAACTTAATCTCGAAAAGAACAAAGAAAGCTACATGATCTCACAAGGAGAAATACATGGAAAATTTTCCAGCTCATGGAAAAGTCCATGACTTTTTATACAATTATGCATTTGTAAATCCTAATTGTATCTCTGTGATCTGTATCAGCACACTCTATTGGAAGTGGCTCTCATTATGATCTCAGATCTAGCACAGAGTTCCTGAAGTACCTACATTTCTAGAAGACATGGAAACTTTCTGAGAGTCAGAAAGTTCTGTGCAATTTCAGATTAGTTCATTAGCATAATTGTTTCAACATTAAAAAGAAAGATTCAGGCAATTTAAGATGCTTATGTAGAAAAATATGTCTATAACTGTCTCCTCGACAATGTAACATGGAAGAACCACTGATTCACTGTCCAGAATCACCTCATCAATAGCAAAAAGAGCTTCCACTTCTTTAACTGTTGCTCACAAGTGTTGGCATCCTGCCTATAATTTCTTTCTTGAAGAAATTCTGTTCCATTAATTCTGAAATTCAGGCACTTCCACATACTCACTTAATCTTACACATCCATGCTAAGAATAATTATTTACTTAAAAATGAGTTGACGACTCTAAAGAATGACAGATGGATCCAGCCATACCATTTGTGGCAAGCATTCCAATCTTTGACTCAGTGGATTAATCACCACCAGAATGAAACACGATCTCACCCACAATACTGGATAAGGTATAACTAACAATGATATAATGGTATTCCAGACTTTTGTATAAATTTATTCCATTTCCAGGTTTGTTATATGACTTACTTCCAAATCAGAAGATTATCTCTGCTCAGAAAATCAAAGTTGATTGCTTCCCAAGAGAATAGAAACATCAAAGACAGAAAGCCTTGCTTTGATCTGGATTCCTCAAGGGTAGGGATGGGAGGATGAGTTCACCCAAGAATAAAACAAAACTTTACACCACGCAGCCCCCATCTGACTTATAAAGAATTTTTTCTCTCAGGCCTCATTTATTCACTCTTTTATTCATTTGGCCAACATTTATTGAGCACCTACTATATGCCAGGTACTAGGCCAATATCAGGAATTCAAAAGCAAATAAGCTATGTTCCTTCTCTCAAGGAGCTCATCATTAATCAGCCATGTTAGCAAATAATTACAGTGCTCCATTCAGGCTGATATCTACAGTAAATGCTTATGTAATTCATGAGCAGATCGCACAGATCAACCTTCAATGCTTTCTGTACTTATTGAATTGGTATTAGTATCTCTGCATGTACCCTCAAGACTAACAAGTTCATACTTTAGATGATTCTATCAATAATGCTTTGCCTTTGACTAAAATAATCAATACCTGACCACAAAGATGCCCAAAGTTATTAACCATGCAATTTCACATCTTTCAGGAATTTAATCCCCCACTTGCTTCTTCCTCATACACATACACACACAAAGCATTTGTCTCACAGTGAGTTAATTCCTGAGTGCTTTTTCAGGCTCCTTTGGCCTATAGATAGCATTCAATTACAGTGACAGGCAGTGAGTCCAGTTACCACCTGATTCCCCAAAACACTTCAGGAACATCAGATAGGTAGCTCTTGACATCGGGAAGACTGATCGCTAAACCAAATCCTAGCCATAGGACTGGAGCTTAGAGGTATGAATTTACTACTTGTACAGATGTTACAAGATCAAGAAAATAGTCACTATTATTGAGTCCTTATCATAAGCCAGGCACTGTGTGTTAAGTATTTAGCAAGTATTATTTCATCCTCACAAAAATGAGGTAGATGCTGTGTATTAGCCCATTTTCATGCTACTGATAAAGACATACTGAAAACTGGGCAATTTACAAAAGAAAGAGGTTTAACCGGACTTACAGTTTCACATGGCCAGAGAGGCCTCACAATCATGGTGGAGGGCAAGGAGGAGCAAGTCACATCTTACATGGATAGGTGCAGGCAAAGAGAGAGTTTGTGCAGAGCAACTCCCGTTTTATAAAACTATTAGATCTCGTGAGACCCATTTACTAGCACAAGAACAGTATAGGAAAGACCCACCCACATAATTCAGTCATCCTTCACTGGGTCCCTCCCACAACATGTGGGAATTATGGGAGCTACAAGATGACATTTGGATGAAACACAGAGCCAAACCATACCATACTGCTATTATCCCCATTTTAGAGATAAAGCAATTGAAGTCAAATAACTTGCTGAAAGCTACATAACAGTAAGTGGTGAGGCCCTGATGGAAAGCCCAGCATGCTGACTTCAAAGCCCACTGATTAGGAGGGCATAGTTAAAGAAACTGGAAGCCAAGGTCTTAGGGTGGCACTATTAAGACATCTGAATGCTGACTTTAACTTTTCATATTTCCTTTGAGGACAAAATTTTCCTTAGATTTTGATGAACACCAAGTGCCATGGCAAAAGTCCATTAACCACACAATTTTGTCTCATCTTAGTAGAGCCTGATTTGCACAGCCAACTGCTTCCAAATTTTACTGTTTTTGCTGTATCACAATGGCTGTTTATAAAGCTTTTCTCTGGTACAGATGTAAAAGACAGTAAGGAGTTCTGAAAGGATCAATAGGACTATAAAAAATAGATTTTCAAGTTTTAACATCTCTGTCTTATTAAAGTTAGCCCTTTATTTATTTATTTATTTAGCTAGGAGTGAGTACAATGTTGATTGCACCTGAAGAACATTTTATATTCTGTTTCAGAAGCTTGTTAACACCTTGCTTATTAATTAGAAAATAGTCTGGGTGCCTTGTATTCAGGCTAGGAAAGAGACTCCCATTGCCCTGAGGCTCCACTAAATCAGAGCACAGAGCCAACCACCTTTAACATCCAAAAATGAGCCTCTTGGACATATCAAAGTAAGTCTAGTTGAGAGCTGTGTAGCAGACAGCCACAGGGCCCCACCATGATTAATGGTGTCAATATGAAGTCCCATGTCTGTCATCTGGGGGCAATGTTTGTGATAATGGCATATTCCTCCTTTCAATTCTCACTTTCCTCTTAAGGAAGACTGTTCATTTTTATCCTCTGAGCATGTTCCTAACAAGACGAATGTACCATCACACGTTTAAGGAGGAAGAAAAAAGGGCAACTGCAGAAGTTCAAGTAAAAAATGAAAGCTGAATCATTCTCAGTAATATCCCAAATTTATATCCCTTAGTATCACAAACTGAATTACCTCTATAAACATTAGTTTAGAAAAACAACTTTTCACTTACAGCTGCATGGTGAAGAACCACATCACATCCATACAGGAAGGATCTTATTTTCAATCTAATGTGCCAATGGCAGTTTCCAATAAGAAGAAGCAATTTGCCAGCCTTGCCAATTACAATTTGTCCTTGGCTGAAGATGACAGCAAAGTCTGTGCCTCTGGTTCACTGAAAACATCAGAAAGATATCCCTAATACTCAGTCTGTTTCTCTGTGAAGTTAAGCGTTAAGGAGGTGATTAAAATTCAGCTTAACTTTGGTACCAAATCAAAGGAAAGACATTGCTATCTGATGGTAGGAGAGGGTTTCAAAACTATCCAAAGCAGCAATGACATGCATTTACATTCCAAGCCCTGTGGATGACATTGAAGCTTGGTGCCTCCAGTTTCACCCTCGCCAGGAAGTGACTGTTCTGTATCCTATGGATATAGGGCTAAAGGAGGTATCGACACTTACTGCACACAGATTGACTTAAACATGCAGCTCTTGCCTCATTTAATACCTCTTTTATTAAAAGATGACCCTTGGCCATGAAAGAAAGGTCTGGGAAGAAATGGCTCTTATTGTGACACTGATTTTCTGTGTAATGATCAGAAAATTATTTTCCCTCTTTTTGCCCAAGCTATAATGTTAAGACACATCAGAGAGTTGACTTGTGAGGTTGCGATGATGACAGAATCACATGAAAAAGCAGATTGGAGATATCTGGTGTGTTAATAGGCTTTAAAGATAAGTAAACCGATGACACCCAAACAATTATCCAAGAAAACACTTTTGAAGTTGATCTGCAACTATTACATCAATGCAACACTGGATTATTAGTGTGAGGAAGTGGGAGACTTTGTTTGCTAATTAAAGGTATTTCTTATGTCCTAACAATGATTTGACGCACAGGAAATTAAGCCTAAATTATCTCCTCTGGTTCAAGCATCAAATAAATGTTTTAGGGAGAGACATGATCTGGTGATTTATTTATTAATTCAATAACCCTTCATTGAATGTCAACTCCATGCCTGATTGGCTTCACTAGAGGCACAAAGGTGAGTAAAACTGGGCTCCTGCCTCAAAGGACTTGCAGAAGACTGAAGGGGGCATACTCACTCACTTGGAGGCTCACACTCTCCATGAGCTGCCTGCCCACTTTCCATGCTGATCTCTGTGGGAACACACTCTACTCCATTTTTACCTAATTAACTCCTACTTATCATTCAGATTTTAGCTCTGTGCCTGGCACATGGTATTTGCTCAATAATTATTATTGAATGAATGACTAAATGAACAAAACATCATAATACAATACAAGAAGTTCTCAGATACAGGAGGAAGCAAACAGCTCCTGGGTACTGGGACCATGGTAAGGCTATCAAGGAAGGCTTCACAAAGGACATTTGAGCTCGTGGTATTTGAGATAGATTTTGAATGGAATTGAAGGGTAAATAAGGACAACATGAAGAGAGGGTTACAAAGTGGTGAGAAAAGAGGAAAACTTATACTAAACAAAGGGAACATCATCTGCAAAGGCATGAAGGTATAAATGAGAATGAAGTGTTGGACAAACAGCAAGTTTAGGATGACTAAAACATAGAGCACATTGAGAACAGTTTAAACTGGAAAGTATGTATGAACTCTATGTTGAAGGCCTTAGATGCCATAGTTAAAAGTACTGATTTTTTTCCTAAGGTGATGGGAAGTCTTTGAAGGCTTATACACAGGTGTATCCATTGAGATTCAGAGGCAAAGTAAGTGAAAAATAATAACCACTCTAGCTTAAGGAGAAAAAGAAGAATTTATTAAAGAATATTAAGTAGTTCAGAGACACTCTGGCAGAGACTGTGAGTTCAGACTTAGAGGCTCCAGCAAAGACCACTGAGCACATACTTTAGCGGTCACATCAAGACCCTGGGCACTAGTCAGCAAAACCTCCACCAGTACTCTAAGAAAGCCATTCCTGTCACCCTCAACAGAAATGAATTCCACACAGCACCTCCTTCCTCCCATTGCTTTTTTTCTAATCAAAGTCATGCTCATATTCTTCAGATTGGCCCAGGTCGTATGCCAGCACCATAGCTGCAAGGGAGACTGGAAAGTGAATTTCTAGCTTCTATCTAGGAAACCATGATGTGAGAAATTCCAAGCACAGAAAAGGTATTTCAAAGAAGCTAAAACGCTACAAGTCATAGAAACTATCCACTGCCACATGGAAGATGCATAATCAAATTGACATCATAAAAAGATTCATTTGGTAGCATTATTGAAAATGGATTGGAGAAGAGGAGAGTTGGGAGACAAGGGGATCAATTTAGAAGGTTAGAGCAGGCAAGAGACGAAAAGAACATAGACTTTAGTGCTGACAGTGGACACAGAAGAGTGAACACAGAACAAGGATATAAGATCGTAGGAAGCAAGAACCTGGTCTGTCTTTTCACTTCTGGAACAACAGCACATAGCAGGTGTTCAGTAATTTTTGCTTTTATTGTTAAAGGGTAATTTACATACAATAAAATTCACCTTGTTTGTGAATTTTGAAAATTGTATATCATAATGTAACCACTACCACAATCAAGATATAGAACAGCTCCATCACCCCCTAAATTTCTTCATGTTGCCCTTTTGTAGTCAATCTCACAACTCCAACCCCTGGCAACCACATACACACAGTATGTAACCCTTCGAGTCTGGCTTCTTTCATTTATCATAGTGTGTTTGAAGTTCATCCTTATTGTAGTTGTATCAGTACTGTGGTACATTTCTGTTTTTTCCTTAGTGATATTCCATGGTACAAATATACCAGCATTTATCCCGGCCTCAGTGGAAAGATATTAGAGTTGTTTCTAGTTTGATGGAAAATAAATCATCCATATGTTTGTGCCAACATAATTTTTATTTCATTTGGGCAAATACCTAAGAATAGAAGCACTGGGTCATATTATCAGCATATGATTAACTTAATAAGATGCTGGATGTTTTCCAAAAGCAATGTATTAGAGTTTAAGTTACTCTGTATCCTTTCATGTACTTGAGATTGTCATTTTTTAAAGTTATTCTAATAGGTATCCAGTAGTACCTCATTATGGTTTTAGTTTGCATTTCCCTGAAGACTAGTCATGTTAAAAATCTTTTCATATTCTTATTTATATTTGATTGATCTTTTTTGATAAGATGTTCAAATATCTTGCCATTACTGTTAAATAAATATTTGATGAATTTATAAGTAAACTTACACTAAAGATATTTAGGAAAATAAAGTTCCCTCCACCTGAAATAATTGGACATTGCTAGGGAAAGGGAAAGGATGGGGTTGAGAAGCACACCACACTTTTAAGTGAATATTGATTAACAGAGTTTAGCTAAAGGATTTAGAAAGCATAACCAAAGATGGCTGTTCCTGAGCCTAATTAATTATTACAATTCAATAGTGTGCACCCAAACCTAAAATGCATAGAACTGGATAGCCTAATAATGCTTCCTAGAAATTTTCTGCATTTGTAAAAACAGATAAACTTCTATTAGTTTTTACCTCCTTCTTGTAAAATAAATAAATAAGTCTTGAAAGCCAATCCCATATCATTCACCAGGAAATGCTAGCAGTCGCTCAGTGTTTGCTCTACCAAAAAGTACTAAATAAAATATTCAATCACGAGAAAGAGAAATGTAAAACTGCAAGCTGTAGGCCCCAGAAGCTAATTAAATGGTTGGTCCTTTGTAATCACCTTCCCTACAGTTAAGGAAGCTGAATAGCAAGGTCAAGAGATTAGACTTTGCTGCCTTCTGAGTCTGTAGGGAAGGTGATTACTTCCAGGATCTTGGACAGTAGGGGATAGCTAATAACTGATGGAAGAAGAGTTGCTTTCTTTGCCTAGGACTTCCAGATTATAAAAATAACACTGTAGGTTGCATCTGAGCCAGGCCAGCACTCCACTGGGTCTCTTGCTGCAGCTGGGAATGAAGATTGCTGCATGGCCAGAGCAGCTGACAGTCGAGGGAAGCTGGAGCCGAAGAGTAGACATGGGCCTGCCAGCATTTGGAAGCTTCGTGAAAGATGAACTAATCTTGTTCTCCATTTAAACAGTTATAGTAGAGCAGTAGACATCAAGACAAATTGAAAGAAGAAAATAAAATATAGAATACATATCATAGTGTTACTGTGAAGTAAAAACATTAGCTGAAAAAAAGTGCACTGTCCCTTGAATCAGCCCAAGCAATATTATGAAAAGGCCAGGCTAGGAGGTGTGAATTTTCTCCATCCTCAATTGAATCTTCCACTGGAGTAAAACAACAGTGTGGAGACTTCAAAGATCACTGATTTCAGCCCTCACTTCCTTAATAATATGCGTGATAGAAGGGTATGAGAGAGTTTATGACTCCCCATGCACAGGAAATTATTTGGTGGCATTACAAGTTAGAACTTGGATCTGGTGATTTGCCACTCAGTCACCCTGCCAAAAATGTCAGCGAGAAAGAATGCAGCCCCAGTATGGGGTCTGTAACTACACACTTCCCAAAATTTTGTATAGGGTTTTTGATGAAGCCTTTGCTTTATCCCACCCCTTTCTCTGCTCTTAAAAAATAAGTAAGTTACCAGAGAACTTACCATTTAATAATTTTTAAACACATGTTATACTTAATATAAAAAAACACCGTATTTAGTGTAAAGCTAAGAGGGATGAAAGAGAAGAAACAAAATTAATAGAAGAGAATTTCTATAGCATGGTCTTGTGGGAATGGCTGTATCTGGAGTTAGGTGTTAGTCCATGAACTCGGGAAATACTCCTGGGGTTCTGTTTGTTACTAAAATGAACATGTTAATGCTTTCCTATTAGGGATGTTGTTGGCTTCTCCAGATCTCCAGGATTGTGCACATTCTAGGTCACACTGTTGCAGGACTTTTCCTTAATTCAGCTAAAGATGGGGTGCTTTGTCCCACGGCCATGAAAATTCAGGCTCACAGACAATTTGAATGATGAGTGAGACAGGGTTTTATTGGGTGAAGAGGAAGAAAAGGGGGAAACAGGGACTCTTGCTAGGTCAGAGTCCCTTCTAGAGCACTTCACGCCCACTGTTCTAATCCCAGGCTCCACACAGGAAGAGGAGGAGCCAGACTCCTCCCTGCTACAAACATCGTAAACTTCATAAGGCTCCATCTCAGTGGGCAAGCTGGCTGGAGTTTCTCTGAGGACCCCCTCCCACCTGGCTGTCTCAATACTGCCTGGGCATAAAATCAGAAGCCATGGAAGAGAAATCTCCCTCTTCCTGGAGGACCTATTTAGTTCTGCATTAAATAATTTTAATTATTAATTTTGTATTCAAATAAAAACAGATAATAGAAACGAATGCAAAATTTTAAGAAATTTAATGTAAATTACACGATTTTCAAAAAATTGAAGGTTGTGGCGAGTTCCTTTGCCTGTGCCTTCAAATATATTTTCTCTACTTCACAAACACAAATGAAAACAAAACTCACACTCCTGAGAAGTGGCAGAGTTATTCAGTGAAAAGAGTTTTAGAAAGGAAACATTTTGCTTGTCTTTAATACAGTTTCTTTCTTTCCTCTGACAAATTGTCTCTAAGGTGGGAAACTATATGCGCATGCTTGACACAACTTGAAAACAATACAAAACAACAAATCACAATTGCAAAATCATACAACGCAAATGGAATCACAGTCCATACGGGAGACCATGAAAGAGAGTGCATTTGGTGGGCATATTAAGCTGATATGCAGACCCGGTAAGTTTCCAAAGTGTTCTGGGACTAAATCAGGAACAGGAATACACAGATGGAAGCCCATACTTGGTCGAGGTTGGTTCACAGCAGAAATGACAGTTTAAAGATCAATAACAGTCCCTTGTTACTGAGAGGGCACCGTTTTCACATTCAGAAGGGCTTGTCCCTGGACTAGATAACTGCCCACAGTTATTTTTCTTCAGTAAATCAAAGCTATCAATTACAGCCTCCTAGAGCAGCTACTCCAGCTGCTGTAGGATAGACAGGGCTGAAAAGGAAAATCATTGACTGTGCATAGCTCCTTCTGGAGTTGTTTCCTGCCAGGGATGGTGTCAGACAAGTGCTGAAGGCACTGTTTGTTTCCTGCCCCCATGCTGAGCTCAGACCACAACCGAATCCAGAGCCTGCCATTTATCACTTGACCACGTACATCTGAACCTGCAAGACCCTTGCACAGCCTTCACTGAGGTGTGAAAACTGACAGTTTCCTTCTCCTGCCACTGGTTCTGCAGCAATTAAAGCTTTTTTGCTATTGCACTCCTATTAGTCTCTTGGTTTTAAAGATGCTGCTTACACAGTTAAGTGTGTATTACCAAACTCTGAATTAAAGTGCTTTTACAAGCCACAAGAAAACCAGATTAAGCTAGCAATTTTTATAAGAAAATGTCTTAGTAAAAGGTTCAAAAACAATGGCTTTTTGAGCAGAAGTTTGAATTATTTACAAACAGTAATGATTTTTAGAAATCATTTGTTCAGATAGTAACTATTGATTGCTACTTTGAGCTAGGCACGGTTCTAACCTACACACTAACACTATTTGATAGTTGTGCACATGGATTAAACTTAAAAGAATTGTTTAAAAGTAAATGATTAATGCATGCATGTAAAAAATAAGTTCAAAAATACTCGAGGACAAAATGAAAAGCAAATGCCTTCCCCGTGACTACCATTCCCATACTACTATTAATAATCTGTTAATTCTCCAGTCATTTTTCTCTGTGTACAATGTGTGTGTGTGAGTGTTTAAATATAAACTGTTTGATAGTGTTTTTGCTTTTGAAAAAATGTCATAATGCTATAAATACAGTTTTTTGACATAACTTTTTAATTCAGTAATGTATTGTGGGCATTCCTCCATGAATCATACATATCTTTTTTATTCTTTTAACAGCTATATAATGTTATACAAAATTAACCTACCTTATTTCCCCTATCAATGAATATTGAGTTTTTTTCCAACTTTTCCCCATTACAACAAGTTAGTTATCCATGGGCACCCTTGTATTTATATCCTTGTGTATTTGGGATCGCAATTCCTCATACTCCTGTCAGTATTGGAGATTATCAATCTTATTAAATTTTTGCCAGTCTAAATCTTTTTTAAATGCATCAGTTAAGAAGTTTATTTTGTTTTTGATGTAAGAGATGGGGTCTCATTCTGTTGCTCTGGATGGAGTGCAGTGGCAGGTGTGCAAGTGTTCATTGCAATCTTGAACTCCTGGACTCAAACAATCCTCCAATCTCAGCCTTAAGAAGCATTTTTAGTGTCTTCAATAACATTTCCCAATCACTATTAAAATTGAACATTCTTTCATTTGCTGGCCGTTTTCACATGTGTGTTCTACAAATTGCCAATCCATATCATGTTCTTGGCTCCTCCACGAGGCTGAGCTCCAAAACACAATGCTTTATCTTTTCATATTTGTTTGTAGAATCTTTTCATAGAGATATCTGTACTTAGTCTTCCGTATATCTTTTGCAAGTCAGGTTATTTTTTTTTCCTATTTGTTTTCTTCTGTCTTCCATGCTGCATATTTCCAATAAGACCTGTTCCCACTTGACTGTTCTTATTTAAAAGTGAAGCATTTAAATACAGATTTAAAACTCTGGGTGCAGAGATGGAACTTGCCAAACAGCGGACTTCATTGAGAGGTCTAATGGAAAACTGATTCTTCCTTGAGGGACCCCAGCATATTATCTGTAAGTCTTTTCCCTGAAAGTCCCCAGTTTTTGCAGAAAACAATCTGCCTCTGCCTGAGAGAATTGGTGAGGTGTAAGCTTTTCACAGATATTCTGGAAGGCTGTCAAGGGAAGTGAACTTGGGATTTCACTTTTCAACATTCAGACTTTTAACTAATTCCTCTGTTTTCAGGCTGGGTCGTTACGCCTGCCTGTTCTCTAAGTTAAAAAGATCTCTGGCCAAATTTCCCCAGAGTATAAACAAGCCCATCTTCCCCTGCTGGGAAGATGGCATTCACCTGGTTTCATAGAGTAGAGGTGGGGAGCTGGGGTTCTGACTACCCCTAGAGCCTTTTAACCAAATGTCTCAGATTCAGCTCATCCCTTACTCTAGTGCTCTATGGTCCCTGGTGCCTCTATTTCTGAATCATTATGATGCTTTTTGATGAATGAGTGTGCTTGTCATGGATATCCCATTACGAATGTACTCCGTTTTTGCAATTCTTCCAGCTGTCTGCTTTCCATCTTCTAAACTCTTATTAAAATCTCATGTCCACTATTGTTTCCTCTTTTGTTTTATTTGCCCTCATGGGTTTACACTTTCAAAATTTTTTTTACTATTGCTTTAGTGGAATGAAGGATGGGAAAAAGATAAAGTTCTGAGTCCAGTGGCTCCTGTCAATCTTTCCTAAGACTTGTCTCAACTGCAGATATTCCTGTGAGTGTCTGTCAAACAGAAATCATCAGCAGTTCTCTTTTGGTTTATATATCACATTAACTTATGTGACAAATTTTCCTAAGTGATCCTTATAATTGGACAGAAAAATTGGGATCAATAGAAAAAGCCCTGAACTAGAAATCAGGAAATAGGATTCAGTCCTGATCCTGCTATGAATTAGCTCATTTTCATGGAGAAATCACTGTACCTCTTAGAGGTTCAGTTTGTTGGTGGTGGTGGTGGTGTTTTCATCAGTAAAATGAGAGGGTTTAACTGCAGGAGCACTAATGTTTGTTCCTTAATTTATAAAGTGATGGTTCTTTGAATGAAGATGTTGAGACTCATAGCAGGATAATTCTGGATCATGGGGCATGTCTGAAAGATGGAAGTAACTCATAGAATGCTGCAGCCTAAGATGCTGAAGCGGCTACACTGTCTGGGGTATATACCAGGGGTTCGTAGTCTAGCACCAGGAAAAATTAGGACACGGACACGCACAAGGAGTTTAGGAGCAGAGGTTTAATAGGCAGAAGAAAAGAGAAAGCAAAACAGCTCTCTCTCTATAGAGGTGTCACCCGAGTGCAAAGACTGGCTGGCAGTGGATGTGCCGGATTTTATAGTCCGGCTTGAGATGATGGTGTCTGATTTACATAGAGTCCACAGATTGGTTTGATCAGGTGTGACGTTTACATAGTGTGTGGGGAAGGTTGGTCAACCCACCCTAATCTTATTATGCAAATGAACTCTCTCTTTGGCCTGCACCATCTTGTCTGCTCCTTACTGTACAAGTGGCTGACAGAGAAGGGAAGATGGAGTCGCCATCTTGAGGATGTCTAGTCCCTAGTCGCTGGTGGCATTCATTCGTGCAAGCTCCTGGCTTGCCTGTGTATGTCTGCAGGTCGACTTTACAGGCTGTTATTTGTTAGAAAATTATTTGGGGCTGCTTTTCATTAAAAAGAAAAGCCTTACCGAGGACTCCCATACTCTTACTATCTGCCTAAGTGATTGCTTCTTAACTCCTATACCAATGCCACTTCACAAAGAGGCAACATAGTGCAGAAGAATTTGGAGATTTGGAATCAGAGACCCTGTGTTCAAATCCACAACACATAAATATAATTGAGTAACAGCTGTGTAACTCCAGAGAGCCTCATTTTTCTCACCTGTAAAATGTAATTTATAACACTTATTTTACAAGATTTGTGCTTTTCTGTTTTTAGGGTGCTTTTGATCATTGTAATCTGGAATTTTCTGTACAGATACTCTGAACAACTTTTCTGGAACACTTATGAAATACATGATTCTCTCTGATGCATGATCTGATGCACAAGAACCCAACATAACTCAGGGTGGGACTTGGCTATAATGTATTGATATGGTTTGACTGTATCCCCACCCAAATCTCAACTTGAAATGTATCTCCCAAAATTTCCACGTGTTGTGGGACAGACCCAGGAGGATGTAATTGAATCATGGGGGCCGGTCTTTCCCATGCTATTCTTGGGTTAGTGAATAAGTCTCATGAGATCTGATGGGTTTATAAGGGGTTCCTGCTTTTGTTTCTCTCTCATTTTCTCTTGCCACTGACATATAAGAAGTGCCTTTCACCTCCTAACCTTGATTCTGAGGCCTCCCCAACCATGTGGAACTTTAAATCCAACTAAACCTCTTTTTCTTACCAGTCTCTGGTATGTCTCTATCAGTAGCATGAAAAAGGACTAATACAGTAAATTGGTGCCAGTAGAGTGGGGCATTGCTGAAAAAATAACTGAAGATATGGAAGTGACTTTGGGTGACAGGCACTGGTTGGAACAGTTTGGAGGTCTCAGAAGAAGACAGGAAAATGTGGGAAAGTTTGGAACTTCCTAGAGACTTGTTGAATGGCTTCGACAAAAATGCTGATAGTGATAGGAACTATAAGGTCCATGCTGAGGTGGTCACAGATGGAGATGAGGAACTTGTTGGGAACTGGAACAAAGGTGACTCTTGTTATGTTTAGCAAAGAGACTGGCAGCATTTTGCTCCTGCCCTAGAGATTTGTGGAACTTTGAACTTGAAAGAGATGATTTAGGGTATCTGGTGGAAAAAAATTTCTAAGCAGCAAAGCATTCAAGAGGTGACTTGGGTGCTGTTAAAGACATTCAGTTTTACAAGGGAAGCAAAGGATAAGTGTTTGGATAATTTGCAGCCTGACTATGCGATAGAAAAGGAAAACCCATTTTCTGGGGAGAAATTCAAGCCAGCTGCAGAAATTCGCATAAGTAGCAAGGAGCCTAATGTTAATTTCCAAGACCACGGGGATTGTCTCCAGGTCATGTCAGAGACCTTCACAGCAGCCCCTCCCATCACAGGCCCAGAGTCACAGGAGGAAAAAGTGGTTTCATGGGCTGGGCCCTGGGTCCCCGTGCTGTGTGCAGCCTAGGGACTTGGTGCCCTGTGTCCCAACAGCTCCAGCCATGGCTGAAAGGGGCCAATGTACAGCTCAGGCTGTGGCTTTAGAGGGTGGAAGCCCCAAACCTTGGCAGCTTCCACATGGTGTTGAGCCTGAGAGTGCACAGAAGTCAAGAATTGAGGTTTGGGAACTTCTACCTAGATTTCAGAAGATGTATGGAAATGCCTGGATGCCCAGGCAAAACTTTGCTGCAGGAGTGGGGCCCTCATGGAGAACATCTGCTAGGGCAATGCGGAAGGGAAATGTGGGGTCAGAGCCCCCACACAGAACACCTATTGGGGCACTGCCTTGTGGAGCGGTGAGAAGAAGGCCACCATCTTTCAGACCCCAGAATGGTAGATCCACTGACAGCTTACACCATGTACCTGGAAAAGCCACAGACACTCAATGCCAGCCTGTGAAAGCAGCCAGGAGGGAGGCTGTACCTTGCAAACCCACAGGGGCAGAGCTGCTCAAAACCATGGGAACCCACCTCGTGCATCAGTGTGACCTGGATGTGACCTGGAGTCAAAAGATATCATTTTGGAGCTTTAAAATTTGACTGTCCCACTGGATTTTGGACTTGCATGGGCCCTGTAACTCCTTTGTTTTGGCCAATTTCTCCCATTTGAAACAGCTGTATTTACCCAATACCTGCACCCCCATTATGTCTAGGAAATAACGAGCTTGTTTTTGATTTTACAGGCTCATAGGTGAAAGGGACTTGCCTTTTCTCAGATGAGACTTTGGACTATGGACTTTTGGGATTAATGCTGAAATGAGTTAAGACTTGGGGGACTGTTGGAAAGGCATGCTTGGTTTTGAAATGTGACGACATGAGATTTGGAGGGGCCAGGGGTGGAATGATATGGTTTGGCTGTGTCGCCACCCAAATCTCAACTTGAATTGTATCCCCAGAATTCCCACATGTTGTGGGAGGGACCCAGGGGAAGGTAACTGAATCATGGGGGCCAGTCTTTCCTGTGCTATTCTTGTGATAGTGAATAAGTCTCACGAGATCTGATGGGTTCATAAGGGGCTTCTGTTTTTGTTTCTCTCGCGTTTTCTCTTGCCACTGCCATGTAAGCAGTGTCTTTTGCCTCCAACCATGATTCTGAGGCCTCCCCAACCGTGTGGAACTGTAAGTTCAATTAAACCTCTTTTCTTCCCAGTTTTGGGAATGTCTTTATCAGCAACATGCAAACAGACTAATACAGGTATGCTAAAATTGTTTAAAATGTTTGTGCTGTGGGAAAATGTGGGGAGAGACTGCATATTGATGAGTCTGGAGCTAATATATTGGATTGGAACGTGGAGCTGCCCTCTGAGGGTCGGCATCCAGTTTTGGTTAATCTGAGGGGTCTGCTATCAGCATTAAAAGGTCCAATTCAGTTGGCAGGGCAGAACCGCAGAGGTGCAGACAATGCATGAGCCTTGAAATCAGGCAGCAGAGGGTGCAAAGACTGTGAGTAGACTGAGCTATTCAGAGCAGAAACAGTCCTGCTCCAAATCTGGTGACTAGGGATTTAAAAAAGTCATCTCTGAAAAGAGAGACAAGACAGAAGGCCAAGTCTCAGCCAAGTGGGCTGAGGCTGTGAGGACAGCTTTGTTGTTATAGCAGGAACTTAGATATCCAGCTTAAAAATATATACAGTACTTAGGCAGAGGAGCAGCTAGTCAGGATGAGCTCACATGGCTGGGTCAAGAAAACACCATGGCACGATATGCTTGCACATGTCCAGAGCGCCCATCAGTGGCCATGCAGCCAAAATTAAACCCAGCTTCCTTCTACTTCCATATACTGTCTGCCTTACCCTAGAATGGTCCCAGAGTTGTACAAAGCTATACCTGCAGCGATCTCAGTTGAGCTAGGCTTGAGGAGACAAAATGCAGGCATAACCATTATACCCACGTTGACTTTGCAGCTCAAACAGAGCACAGACAACAGTTAACTGCATTTTAGCAAAAAGTCAGGGAGGACACTGAAAGGAGTGAAACTGTTACAGGTGTTGCACAATGGACTTAAAAGAAGGATAAATTGTTCAGGGCGAATAGCTTCATGCTTATCCCGGTAATTCTCTTCTCCAAAAGGGGAGTGGCTGGCAGAAGAAAAGAGCTAGATGAATGTGTTAAATATCAAAATTTCAAAATATGAAATTAAGATAATTTCTTGGAAGAGTGTGATCTAAGGTATGTGAATTCAATGAGACTGAACAAAGAAGCAACCAGTCTGTCTGGGACTTTATCACTGACTCTGAATGTTTGGTTTGCTGAGTACCAGGCTTTCAATGGAGACAGAAAAGAGCAATATTTTAAAAAGAAATTTTATTTCACCATTGGTAATCAAGTTTATTAACATTCTCAAAGCTCATTTAAAAATGAAATTTCAAAGAGCTGCTTCTGTTTCAATTACTCAAGCTGATGGGTCCATTTTTGATGTGTCATTTCTGATGGATTAGGCCAGTCAACTTGCACAAGATTATAAGTGTCACACAGCATAGCATTAGTAATGTCACTGAACAGGGCATACATATCAGTGATGACTGTGCCAGAGAAGCTGTTTTATGGAAGACATATGCACCTAAATATGGATTTCTCACCTTTGATTCTTTCTCTAGAACTTCATTTTCTCTCAGTTGTGTTTTCTCATATCTTATATCTTGGCATCTTAAATGCCTTTCCTGCATGTTTTACCTTCAGTTTGCCCATTTCCCAGAGAGAATTGATTAGTGAAAAAGCTTTTTTCCTAGCTTACCTTGCTCAGCCTCAATATGAACACTGCAGGAGAAGAAGACACACATGAATGGCTTGGCTTACCTTGTTGAAACTTAAAAAGTACTCAAATAGTATGACTGAAGTTTCCAGGGCTTTTACTGCTGAACCTGTTTCACTTGAAGTTCTTTTCCTTTAAACAATGAATATTGAGTCAACTACCTTAAAAAAATTATAAAGGTATGATATGGGGTAACTCACAGCACAGAGTGGAAAACTGAAGAACCCGTCTTTGAAACAAGCAAAACCCAAAGATCTCTTGAAATCTACATGGTAGGGATAAATCGCTGTCATTGGGACTCCATCATTTTTGGGTGTTATGTTTTCTGCTTTATGTGCTAATTCCAAGGAGAGAGGGCTCGTGTGCCTAGTTGGGTCTTTTTCCCACGTTTCAGCTAAAGGAAAAAAAGAGCTGCTTTATTAATCATTCCACTAGCCTATACTCATTGGAGAAGAAGTGATTCCCTTCACTTTCATTGGAAAGTGAAGGGGAAGAGCTGCTTGGTCTGCAAGCCCCCAGATATCCCCTGCAGCCTTGAAGGAGCTGGTTGCCATAAAGCTAGATCTGAGCAGTAGAGATAGCATGGTAAATAAAACACTGTGCCAGAATTTCAGTAGTGTTGGGAGACCACTAAATGGGAGAACCTGGGGATGAGTGCCAGGTCACAAAAAACAAAGTCAAAGGGGCCTACAACCAGCCAGTATAGCAGAGGGGTTAAGAACTTAGACAGCAAGTTCAGAGCAACATGGCTGCATAGCTTAACCTTTCTAATTATGTTTTCTCATCTGTATAATGAGGATAAAAATAACACTTCCTTTGAGAACGTTGGTGTGAGAGATGCATGATGTAATGCCCGTGAGGGGCTTAGTGTAGCACCTAACACTTAGTAAGCATTGATATATGTTCTCCTTCTTGAGATAGACCCAAGATTGTCAAGTGTACATTTCTTCATATGGCTTATTCCTTTCAGATTCCCACGCTGTGCCTCTTTTATCTGGGAGAGTTTTCTGCCTGAAGGAAGTGTGTGTTCAGAAGGAAGCCTGTGTTCAGAAGGCTCTGTTAGACATTTGCATGACTCAGGGTGGAGTACAAAACAAAAACAAAATAGTTCCCTTTTACCCATCTATACTCAACCTGACCTTTGTCATGCTAAGCATATTTCCCTCCTATATGTTACTCTGTACCTCAAGGGACCATATAGAATGAAAGTTTGACAAAGGTAGGAAGAGGAGAAGAGAAGAAAAGTGAATGAAACCAGGAATAAAATGTATGATGAAACTCTGAGAGTCTACATATTCTTAGAAGCCAAGAGCGAACTGAACCTACTCAAGAGCTCCTCCTCACCTGCAGCCCTCATGTTCAGCACACCATAACCAGGACTGTTTAATGGGCAATGCTCATCTGAGGCATCCATCTTGTAGGGTTATATACAAAGAACCCAAACAAATGTAGCTTCTCAGCTGTCCAGTTTCAACCAAAGAACTCCAGAGAAATGCTCAGTTCCTCAGTCCCAATTAGTTTCAAGCAATTAGAATTCCATTTCTGCAGATTAGAGAGCTGCTAACAACTTTCTCTTCTCCAAAGGCCATTTAGGATTTTAGGAGGTTGTATTTTTACCAGGTCAATACCAATTGGAGCTGGTACTGAGATCTGCAGATACTGGAGTCACAGACATTGCATTAACTCCTGGTCTTCCATCTGATCTCATCCAGAAACATCACTTTCCCTTGTGTCTAGCAGTTCCTACCTTCTTTTAAGACTGCTATAAAATTTAGCTTGTTAATTGTGTTATATGGTGCTGTAAAAATATCTGGGGAGAAAGTTCACATTAATGCTTGTCTAAAACCCAAAGAATATAAAGCATTATTATTGGTAGAGAAGATACAATTATAGTGACATTGAATTCAGCAGATAGTATGTTTTTCGTAGTCTAGGGAGAGAGAATAATCTTAGGCTTTATGAAATTTTAATTAAATGAACATATAGGCTCAAATAATATATAGCAGACACAAGACATACAGATTTTCAATTAATCTCCAGTGAATTTTCTGTTCTTGAGGTGCCAAAAAGAGAAATACTTGGCAGATGGGCCATCTATGCAACACATTATGCTGATGCCCTCATATTGCTTTGCATTCTGCAGGAAAGATGAATCTGAAACTTCAGTTGTATGATATAACTGAATACTATATATATAATATTCAGTTAGTATATATATATATAGTATATATATACTATGTATATAGTATTCAGTTATATATGATATGTATATATAGTATTCAGTTTTATCATATTACATATGATAATATGTCTCATATATATGAGATACATATATCTGAGATATATAAATAAATATATATTTATATATTTATATTTAGGACTCTCTTGAATATATATATATATATATATATATATATATATATATATATATATATGAGGAGGAACTCTTGAGTAGGTTTAGTTTGCTCTTGGCTTCTAAGAATATGTAGGCTCTCAGAGTTTCATATATATATATGAGATATATATATCAATATATATATTCAAGAAAGTCTTAAATATGAAACAACTTTTAGACCTAAGTACCTTGAAATGTCCAGGATTTAATTTATAACTTAAATTCATAATGACTTTGCCATTTGGGCACACTATTGATAACCTGTTTCATAGACTATCTTTTATTGCTAAATTACAGAAGTCAGCAATTATATCAGGATGGGTCCATAAAGGGGGATCAACTCCATTACTGAGGAGAAAATGGAATTTATCCAAAGTCAACTTCAAGTCCTCTCCCTGAAATTGTTCAATAGGCATTCTTAAATAATTAATTGGACATCATGAAGACATCCTAGTCTACATAGCAATGAAGACAACTTTGATAACAGTAAAGATGCTACCACACATCATTAATCTCACTGTTCAAAGATGAAAGATGCATCCATGTGTCTACTGCCAAATGGAAGTTTATGAGAAAAGCATCCAGATAATTGACTAAAATTTTCACATTTTTTGCTCTAACATTTTGGCACCAGGAAGAGAGCCTCACATGACACACTCTGCAACTGCAACATCCCTGCCCCAATTCCAAAAGCACTTTGTGAGTGACATGTGAGGTCCTGTGGAAAACACTGAGATAACTGAGAATACTTCAGACTCCAGAGAGATGAAAGTCTGACAGAATATAGTAGACACATTGGTAAACCACTATACTATAACCTGAAGGAAGTGGTGCCATAAAGAAATGATGACATGGAAAAGAGAAAGGGGGCTGGTGTGTAGAGACATTGATGCCTCTGGAATTGTGCAGTGCGGGGGCCTTGAGAGTAGCAGGTCCAGGACTTTGAGCTAGAAGACTTGAGTTTGAGTCCCAAACTGGACATGTATGACTTGGGCAAGTCACTCAACATGTCTGGATCTTCCTGTCCTCCTCTGTAAAGTGGAAGTAATCTCTCTTCACAGGGTTGCTGAAAATTTAGATAATGTATGTCAACCCAGTATTACTTGAAGTGCAGGGAGATGAGTTTCTAAGGTGGAATTTATTGGCCATTTAAAGCATCATTTAGTAATTATTACTGGTTTAATTTTGAGAGCAGTTTTAAAAGGCCTCTAGAAATATTGATGCATGCTAAATAAACAAACATTTAAATTGTGTTTGTTTACAGTAAAATGTAAAGAAAGAGATTTAAGTGTAAAATGGCAACGTAATTCTGTTTAATAATTTATACTTTATGGTCTGGTTTTAATAAATGACATAAAAGTAATAGTATTACTTCATTTGGATGATTAATGCAGCATTAACTTTTTTCTTTTACACCCCCACCTAATGTGCTCATGTATGTACATATTCTGTCCTGGGAATAATTATTATTGATGAGGTGTTTGCTCATGGATAATTTGTAACAACTTTGTAAATCTTTTCAGTTCAAATGTCACTTTCTATTGCAAGATTAGTTTTTGATTAAATAAAGATGTAACTTTAAGTGTTGGAGTCTCCACTGAGATTAAAGTTAACCGAATAACATTAGGCTGAATTTATAAAATACTGCAACAAAAATAGAAGTTTCCAGATCCCTTCGAGAATGGAGAATTAAATATGCAAAGCAATTCATATGAAGTACCTAGAACGGTCAAATTCTTAGAGACAAAAACTAGAATGGTGATTGTCAGGGGTTGGGGGAGGGGGAATGAGGAATAATTGTTTAATGGGCACATAATTTCAGTTTGAATGATGAAATGGAGACAAATAGTGGTGATTGTGGCACATCAATATGAATGTACTTAATGTCATGGAACTGTAAACTTAGAAACAAGATGGTAAATTTTATGTTATGCATATAGTACCACAGTTAAAAAATGTAACTTAAAAATTTGCAAATCAACCTTTTTTTTGAGACGGAGTCTCGCTCTGTCACCAGGCTAGAGAGCAGTGGCGTGACCTTGGCTCACTGCAACCTCCGCCTCCCGGGTTCAAGCAATTCTCCTGCCTCAGTCTCCTGAGCAGCTGGGACTACGGGTGCGTGCCACCACCAGCTAATTTTTGTATTTTTAGTAGAGACAGGGTTTCACCATGTTGACCAGGATGGTCTCGATCTCTTGACCTCACGATCTCCCCACCTAGATTTCTTTTATTATTATTATTATTATTTTTTTAATTTTTTACCTTAAGTCCTGGGATACATGTGCAGAACATGCAGGTTTGTTACATGAGTGTACATATGCCATGGTGGTTTGCTGCACCTATCAACCCATCAGCTAGATTTTAAACCCCGCATGCATTAGGTATTTGTCCTAATGCTCTCCCTCCCCTTTCCCCCTACTGCCTGACAGGCCCCAGTATGTAATGTTCCCCTCCCTGTGTCCATGTGTTCTCATTGTTCAACTCCCACTTATCAGTGAGAACATGCAGTGTTTGGTCTTCTGTTCCTGTGTTACTTTGCTGAGAATGAAGGTTTCCAGTTTCATCCATGTCCCTGCAAAGGACATGAACTCGTTCTTTTTTATGACTGCATAGTATTCCATGGTGTACATGTGCCACATTTTCTTTATCCGGCCTATCACTGATGGGCATTTGGGTTTGTTCCGTCTTTGCTATTGTAAATAGTGCTGCAATAAACATACATGTGCATCCATCTTTATAGTAGAATGACTTATAATCTTTTGGGTACATACCCAATAATAGGACTTCTGGGTCAAATGGTATTTCTGGTTCTAGATCCTTGAGGAATTGCCACACTCTTCCACAATGGTTGAACTAATTCACACTCCCAAAAGTGTAAAAGTGCTCCTATTTCTCCACATCCTCACCAGCATCTGTTGTTTCCTGATTTTTTAATGTTTGCCATTCAAACTGACATGAGATGGTATCTCATTGCGGTTTTTATTTACATTTCTCTAATAATCAGTGATGATAAGCTTTTTTGCATGTGTTTGGCCACATAAATGTCTTCCTTTGAGAAATGTCTGTTCATATCCCTTGCCCACTTCTTGATTTTTTTTTTTCTTCTTGTAAATTTGTTTAAATTCCTTGTAGATTCTGGATATTAGACTTTGGTCAGATGGATAGATTGCAAAAATTTTCTCTCATTCTGTAGGTTGCCTGTTCACTCTGATGACAGTTTGTTTTGCTGTGCAGAAGCTCCTTAGTTTAATTAGATACCATTTGTCAATTTTGGCTTTTGTCGCGATTGCTTTTAGGGTTTTAGTCATGAAGTCTTTGCCCATGCTGGGAAAACTGTCTAGCCATATGCAGAAAATGGAAACTGGATCCCTTCCTTACACCTTACACAAAAATTAACTCAAGATGGATTAAAGACGTAAATGTAACACCTAAAACCATAAAAAAACCCTAGAGAAAACCTAGGCAATACCATTCAGGACCTAGGCATGGACAAATCAGCTTTGAATGATCTCCCACTTCTAAATAATCCTGGGGTTGGGGGGGGCGTTTGCTGTTGTTGTTATTGTTCATTTGCTAATTTCAGTTCACTAGGGGTAAGAGGAAATATTAAAAATAAAAAAGAGTTGTAGTGAGCTATGATCAGAGCACTGCACTTCAGCCTGGGCAACAGGTCTCAGTAAATAAGTAAATAAAAGAGAAAGTTTAAATTATAGTGGCATTTGCAAAAGTTTTTTCAAGTTAAAGTTCTTTAGAGACTGCACAGATAATTGAAAATATCTCTAATGTTTTTACCCATGCGTATCTGGCTTCAGATAATGCACAATTTCAAGGAGGAAAAGAACTGGTGTTAATCAAGTGCTAAGCCAGGTGCTAGATGCTTCCTGATGGCTTTGTCTCATTCTATTCTCACAAGAACTTGTGTAGCATATTATTATTCACATTTTACAGAAAAGGAAAATAAGACTTCAAGATTGTAACTGACAAGCTCAGATTTATGTTCCTAGTAATCTGTGAATTTGGTGATTTGAATCCATGTCTCCTAAATCAAGGCCCCCCACAGACTTTTAAAAATTTGGTTTTATTAATGCATCAAAAATTTGTATTTTGTTTCCTTCCCCTGCATAAATGGCTGGTTGCTTCAGCAGTATTTCACTATTCCTAGGAATTATATGTAGTATACCATGGCAGAAGGAGTAATGGCTAGGAGTTTGGAGCAACGCTCCAGTCACAGCGCTAACCTGCTCTCCTAATCACTTGAGGTGATCAGTGAATCCCGTCTGTGCCTTGCTTCCCCCAGCTGTGAAGGAGGAGAGTAATACCTATTCTGCTTGAGTAAGTTACACATCAAAGTCCAAAAATGATCATATGTGAAAAAACACGCATGATTATGACAGTGATTAAAGGCTGTAATACAAGTGAGTCTAGAATTTACAACCACAATGCTTATTATGGCAAAGATCTGTTCAAGTTGTCTGGCTAACCTATCATGCAATAATCTAAAACGTTTTTACTTGAAATCTTTTATATTTCTTCATTTTCTCAGCATAATCTCTCCATCCTTCTTGGTAAGATTAGTCAATGCCATTCTAACATCATCTGGTGTGGAGATAGTGTAGAGTTTTTTGAGGTCGAGAAACTTGTCTCCACAGCAATGTTGACTACTTCCCTTCTTGCTCCACAAGCTCTCCAGGCCCTAGCCTTCCCCTTCTCAAGCAGAATCTTGGAGTCAGTCACTGACGAATCAAAGTTGTTGGTGCCTATGCAACAGCTTGGGAGCCCTGGTCAAATTATGTGTCAATATGACATGTCTAGGTGTATAACTGGCTTTATTGTTAGGAACTGTCTTGGAGATGGTGTACTGAGAGCCTTCTGGATTGGTAATAGGTGATAATGAATGAGGTGGTTGTCATGAAGATAAACTAGGCTGGCAGGGAGGACAATTAAAATGATGTGGCCACAATGCCAATGTTATTTCAAAATTTAATCATGCTGCTGGGTGGCTTATTGAGAATTTATTTTCCATAATAAAGACACCATGCCAGATGCTGGTGCTGTGAATTAGAATCTATCCACACGAAACAGAGCAAAATGCTGTTCTGAAGATGAACCAGGTTAATTTATAAATGTAGACAGTAAAACAGCATAACTCAGAACCTAACATTATGTTTTCTCACTCTGATTTACTCCATTGTTTGCACTTTAGTGAAGCCAATCCAGTAATTACAAATTAGCCTTACTTTTACTATATGGGCTCAGCCTGAAGAGGGTTATACTCACAATCAAGGGTGAAAAAAATGCAAACGCTCAGGAGAACTTTAAGAATTCAACTGATAAACTTTTAACTTCCAAACCAAAATAATATAGTTCTAATAAGTAGTATCTCTGAAGAAGGAGTTATCCTTACTAGGTAACACCATTAGTATTAGACACACTTTGGATTTTTCACTTTTTGATATGTGTAAGTAAGTAGGAACACAGTGGCTAAGATCTTACCCTCTAGAACAGAAGTTGGCAATCTACAGCCAATGGGCCAAAATGTTTATCATAGTTTGTAAACCATGTTTTTAAAATCAAGATAAAATATTTTGTGACAGGTGACAATTTTATAAAATTCAAATTTCAGCGACCATAAAGTATTATTGGAATACAGCCACACCCATTCATTTACATATTATCTATGGTTGTTTTTGTGCTACAACCACAGAGCTGAGTAGTTGCAATAGAGATCAGATGGCCCTCAAAGCCAAAAATACTTAATATCTGACCCTTGACCATAAAAAAATTTTGCCAGACAATGCCCTAAAATTATTCTACTTAAATTCACATCCTTCTGTAATTCACTTATTAGCTGGGTATTCTTGGGCAGCTTAGCCTTCCTCTGCCTCTGTTTTCTCATCTGAGGGTTATACTACCAAATGCATGTTATTCGGGAGAACTAAATAAATTTGTATAACAAGCACAAAACAGTCCCTGGTGCACAGTAAACATTCAATAAGTGTCATTATTATTATATTTCATCTTACTAAAAGTTAAATGGTTATGCTAGTGTGGAAAACTGTAAGAAAAAGTCTTTATTAAGTGAGAAAATAATTTAAAATACAAAATCAATATAAATATATTGTGTTATGTAAGGTCAGCAAAAAGAAAAAGGCATAGGGAAAAAAATAGTGCACATGTATTAATCACTCCACACTGCAATGTTCTCAACCAAAAATCTTAGTATAATTTTGAAGCCTATTAATTCAAGACTGAAAATATACCTAAGTAAAAACAATTGGATTGGCACATTGGCCATATAGTTTAAAGATAGGATTAAGGCCCCTGGAATTATTTACCTAATATAATACATAATTAGATATTGATTGTGAGGCTAAAACACCAGCTTCAATTTAAATACTTGTTACCAATTGTATCAGCCCATTGTATTACCTTATATATTATAAAATATAAGACAAGTGGTTAAAAGGCTAAAAATATTTTAATTTCAAAATTTTGCTTACAGGCTTTTAAGCAAACTTTGTCTACTTTCACCTTGAAGCAAATTTAATCTGGATTGAAAACATATATGCTTAAGAAAAAAACAAAGCAAAGGTGGATGATGGAATATAATCACCAACACAAAAAGAGTTGTTTGAAATTATTAATGGTAAAGAATTAAAAATGGATAGGGAATATAAATAATAACTTTAAGAAAAAACACAAGTGGTAAACAAATCAAGAAATAATGCAAATGATAAACAAATGAAAAAATCTCTTTTTATGATTATATTGATTCAATTAAGGTAAGACATATTTACTTGTAACATAGCACAGATTTTTCCTCAATGATAATAATGTTGATAAGAGTAGAATAATCATAGCAAAGCCTGATGCAATGTTTACTAGGGGCCATATTCTTTTCTAAGTGCTTTATATGAATTAACTCATGAAATTATCAGAAAAATCCCTTAAATTAGGTATTACTATTTTTAGAGCCATTCAAATATTTTACTAATAAAGAAACTATGGTCCAAAATTATACACCTAGTTGAAGGTGGATCTGCTATTTGAACCCAAGCTGTCTGGTTCTGCAATTGTGACTTCCAATCATTATGTTATTGATGCAAATATATGGATGAATTCATTCTCTGCTGATTCAGAGAAAACATTGCACATTGTGAGCTGAGGACTGATAAAGAAGGGGAAAATGTTCTTCACTGATTTCCTCTTGACCTTAACCTCTTCCAAGTGACTATCCTTTCTTAGTATTCCACAGCCTGTCCTAGACCAATGGTAAATGTTTTCAATAATATTTTTAAGACAACGTAACGAAAGACTTTCCAGGGCTCATAACAGCAGCTATTGGTCAAGTCAGAACTACTACACGAATACACTGTTTTTGTTCCCAGGTTTAGGGTCAGATGAGCAATCACAAATTTAAGTTATAGATGGGGTTTCTGTGTCGATATGCAGAAAAGAGAAGGGGCAAGCATTTATTGAGGTTCTGCTAAGCCCTAAGAGCTCTGCATATATTATCTCATACTGACCTCATAACTCTATGAGATGTTATTATCTACACTTAACAGAAGACATCTCTAGATCAGATTAGCTGAGTTATTTTAATTTAACAAAGCTCACACAGCTAGAGACGTAGCCTGGTTTAAACTCGTTTATCAGATTCCGAGACTGTGTTCTTTCCAGTACACAGCACTGCCTTCTATCTAAGGAGTTCTTATCTCAGATTTGATCTGTACACCACGAGGAAGTGGAATTCTGATATGTCTTGTTGCAAGCTGGGGAACAAAACCTGGAGAGTGCAGAGGGAGTAACAAATACAAGAGCAGGAAAGGACACTTGAACAGAAAAGAGGGAGGACAGCCTGGATAAACAGTGGGATCAGTAACTGGAGCTCATAGTTGATTTTTATGTGTTTCTTTGGCATGATATGCGAGTAGATTCAATCAAAGGGTTGAAGGCACACACTTTGTTTACAATTTATCATTAATATTGTTGGGAGGCAGCGTGGAGTAATACACATTATGTGGGCCACTCCACATCTATACAGCTAAAACCAGATGAAAACATACATCAAAAACACCCATAAAAACTAATGTAGGTCAATACCTGGGCATCAGATAGAACCACAAAGAGGAACAGGATGCAGATTCCCAGGAACAGGAGAACCCCAATATGTGGTGAGATGACAGCATTACAAAGTCAAGCTAATGGAGGGAATCCTGCCTGGTCAGTGCAGCTGGTAGGTAAACACCCGGCCAGCAGTCAGTGCCAGAGGGCCTGCTATGAGCTGGCAGGATCCCAAGATAAGAACTTGGGCCTAGAGGAGCAGAACAACACCCAACAATGGCTAAATGAGTTTCATGCTGATCGTAAGGCACTCTTAAAACACTTTAATAAGCTCTGTTCTTATACAGTGATGTGTCTACACATCTCTCCCACTAGACTGGAAACTCTTTAAAGGCAGATCCATCCTTAAATAGCCAGACCCTAACATAGATTTTAAACTGTATAGAGGATGAATAGATGTAACAAATGAACTTAATTACATGAATCTGATGGAAACCCACTTACCATATTTGGCCACAAAAGCTCAGAATAGGCGTGGCAGCCAAGATAACTTGACACCGATTCACAAGAGTTATCAAATAAGGGCTCCTAATATTCTGTTAACCAAGATCAGAATTGTTCCAAGGCCCCTATAGGGTTGCGGCCTCAGGTGGGCTGCTGGAGCCACAGCAGTGGGATAGGAGCTATGCCAAGGGTTGGAGCCAGCTGGTCAACACAGTGTGCTTTAATGACCATGCATTACCCGCTTGCTTCTATGAAATAGTATGTCATAGGCATTACTTGATGCCTCCATGAGAAATATCAACTAACCCTCCCCTCAATTTCAAAGCAAATAAGTTTAATTGACCAGAGTCATACTGTGAGTCAGCAGCAGACCCAAATCATGAACTCAGAACTTTGACAGTCCAAAACGGCTCTTTATCCCTGTGTTGCCCTTGCGCTTTAAATGTAAGGATGATGCTGTAGGCCTGCTAACACAGGACATGATACATTTTCCTGAGCTAATGAAGCTCTATAGAATCATCAGCACTCTAACCCAGCCGTTTATTCATTCATTTAGCCACTAGCTCAGTATTACATAATAAAAATACAAAGGGCAAAAACAGGCTTGGCCGTAACTTCCTGGAGCCCACAACCTTTCCCAATACATTTTTAAATGAATATGATCGTAGATTTAAAAGTAAGTTAAAAAAAGATTTTCTAGGTAGAGAAAAATCTGACACATAACTAGATACATCTGACAAGATGTCTAACTGGAACTGCTAGGCATTTTGATGATGCTAAATGAGATGAAGATAGAAGACTAGTTTAGTTTCACTGAAAATTTTTTATTTCTAATAATGTGAAGGTCTTTAAACTATGTGGGATCTGAAACCTTCAGCCTTAGCAGCCACTTTTCAGTTCAAAGTAGTCTTGAATTTTTACTGTGTACCAGGTAATTGTATGCACTATCATTAAATTTCCAAATAACCCAATTAAAAGGCATCAAGGGATGCCTGAGCTTCAGATAATTAAGTTGCTTGCATAGGTTCAAAACTACAAAATAGCAGAAGGAAAACTGGCACCCAGAGCTCTGGGGCTTCAGAGTCCATGCTTTCTTCACTTCCCCAAGCTACTCCTCTTACAATAGGTGAATGACAATCAGTAGTTTAGGGAGGGAGAGGAACCTCTCATGATTTGATTGTAGCAATTAGTGGGTTAATTCTGGAGCCCCATAGAGAGTGTGCTTAGAGTCTTGGAGTCACTCTAGGGAGGGAGCATCTGTGCCATCATCACAGCAGCCAGATTTTACCAAGGGCTGGAGGAGAGGGAGAGCAGAAAGGTGTTTACTTTGTATTGGTACCTGGGAGACTGAGGCTTCCAACAGCTTCACCAGTAGTCTAGGTTCACAGGGAGTGCATTTTATTTAATGCTTTTGAGTTTCATGAGACAGCAGGATTTAGTGAAAAGAGTAAGAGTGAGTCAATGAGAGCAGCCTAAGCCAGCAGTCAATGACCTGGGTTTAAGTCAGACTCTGCTCTGATGCCAACCAGCTCTGAGCTGGCTCTTTATCCCTGTGTTACCACTTAGGAAGCAGTTTCTCTACATTATGCCTCAGGTTACACACTGGTCTTAGCCACACGGGAATGATCTGATGATACCTTAAAATAAATATGAACAATACAAAATGCACTATACAAGCCCTAATATATTATTTTTTTCTTTTAATATTGTAAGACTGTGAAAACCAAGGCTTGTTAAAATCCTGTTCCAAAGGGTCACTCGTGTAATCTAGGCATAGGCTATGCTCTGTGTTGCAGCCCACCGATCTTCGAAATATGCAAAGCTCATAACTAAGAATAAGACTTAGTTATCCGTATTTTCCATCTGACTGCATAATTATAAGAGCTGATTAGAAAG
The DNA here is from genome assembly GCF_028885655.2 of Pongo abelii. Taxonomy (NCBI): domain Eukaryota; kingdom Metazoa; phylum Chordata; class Mammalia; order Primates; family Hominidae; genus Pongo; species Pongo abelii. Next base: position 188,476,599 of record NC_085928.1, read on the forward strand.
TCTCATTTTAGCTCATTTGTATCTCCAGGGTAGACACAGAATTAGGCGGCTATAATTGCAGAGGCTGGAGAAACGTGAGGCTTTAAACTGGTGTATATAAAATGAAAGGGGGAAAAAACAACCCAAAATGTACCCAGTTAATTTAGTGTGAGTTTTTATTCACTGGCTTCTGATTCACTATTACAACCATACAGGCTTATAAACAAGTTTTCTTTTAGTCTACTGCTTTTCTCTTTTTCTCCATACATGCGTTAATGCATTTTGATATAAGGGTGAAGTCTCACAAACAACATTCATCTCCTAATATGTATATACTGCTAACCCAATAACTGGCTAGAACATTAGGAGATTAGTTCTTAGTCACACACTGTGATCAATTTAATATGCAGAGACCTAAATCCTGCAAAAAGGAAATCATGTTATCTAGAAACTTCTCTCTAGATGCAGCTAGAAGAATAAAACATGGCCCAAGAAGCATAGAGAGTCCGAAGCATATGGCAGAATTTGACCCTATTTTATTTTTTGCTTCTATTCTGTAGATTAAAATTTTATTTTAACTTGAAATAAACAAATACACACATCTTTTTTATTTTCCCCTTTCCCCCCAAAAGATAAGAGCAAAATAAAATTATCTTTAGTCTGCAGCTACTACCAAAACCATCAAGAGATAACTCCAGTAAATAATGTAGCTACATAAAAAGCTTTGAAGCCCACAAACAAGTTCTTCTTTCTCAAGGTAGGGGCAGCAATGCTAAGTAAACAGAATGAGAAACAGTCAAGCCAATAATGCCTGGTGACAGTCTCTGCATCTATCTATATCAGAAGGCTCTTTGAAATATGAATCCTATTATCTCAGGTAGCTCGGCTCTCAAAGAAATCATTAATTTAACAAATACATATGAGAGTTTATTCTGAACTGGGTAAGTTGTGTTTTAATAGCAATATGAGCACATGAGACACAAATACATCTGGCCAGGTAAGTCAGGGAAGGTTTTGTAAAGGAGATGACCTTCATTTGAGTTGGGTCATCAAGTTAACAAATGTGGAAGAGTATTCCAGGCACAAAGAACAACATGAGCAAAGTGCTGAATACATACAAATGCATGGAAGACTGAAGTAATGATTTGAAAAATCCCACAGAGCTAGAGCATAGTGTACTTAGTAGGAATGGGTAGGAGATGGGGCTGGAGAAATAGATGGGGACAGATTGTAAAAGCTTATATCTGAAGCTAAAGAGTTTAGGCTTTAGCCTGAAAGCTGCGGAGAACCATTTGAGGTTTCTATGCAGGAAAGCAACATGAAAGCTGTGGTAGTTCAATCTTGTTTGTTTAATACATTTTGTCAAAGTATAATAGGGACACAAAATAAGTATTCAACTTACTGAATTTTACAAAGTGAACATATGTCCATCTCAGGCCTCTGGTCAGCCAGATAACCAGTAATTGGGTCAAGAAACATAACATTGCCAACTCCCCTAAAGACCACTCCCCACCCCATGCTCCTTTCCTGTCATAACCTCCCACCCCAACAAGGGAACAATTACCCTGATTTCTAATACTGTTTCTTAGTTTTGCTGATTTTGAACTTCGTATGAATGGAACAATATGGTATGTGTACTTTAGTGTTTGGCTTTTTTTCCTCAATATTAATGTTTGTAAGATTTTATCTGCATTGTGATGTAGATTGAATTCATTCATTCCCATTGATGTATAGTATCCCATTATACGAATATACCATAATTTATCAGTTCTAATGTTGAGGTGGGCATCTGGCTTATTTTCAGATTCGGATGATTAACAAACACTGTTACCATGAACACTTCATACAAGACTTTTGATAAATATGCGTGCTTACTCCTGCTGAGTATATGTAGTAGGAGTAGATTTGCTGGATCAAAGGGTATGCTGATATTCAACTTTAGTAGATACTGCTAAACATTTCTCTAAAACATGCAATTCACACTCCCCCCACTGGTCTATGAAGTACCAGTTCCTCCACATCCTCACCAACCTTGGTACTATTATCTTTTCCATTTTAGCCTTTATCAGGGCATATGGTAGTATCGTGCAGTTTATTTTGAAGACAGTGATAGTGAAGAGAGATTAGAGGTTGAACAGCCAGTTAGGGAACTATGGCAATAATCCAGGAGTGAAGGCATGGATCCAGGACAGTGTCAGTATTTGGAAGCCAGCTCCTGCTAATGCTGGTATTTGTCATGTGTCATACACATCCAGTGAAAAAGGTCATATGCAATAACATGAAGCTTAGTTTCTCATCATCTCACGCATACTTGTACTTTTTCCTTTCAATGATAAAATAATTTCCATTTATATAGGATCTTTAATCCTAAAGCCCTTTGCAAATAAAGCCAAAGAAATGCAGCACAGTCCATGTCAATTATAGTAGAAAACAAAAGGCCCAGGTGTGCCACCCACCCCCACCCCGACTGCCTCCTTTGTCAGGAGCAGGGTTGCCAGGCTTGCCTCCCCAGCACTCCCTGCCTACTGTGCCCTGGAGCAGCCTTGGACCTGTGAGTACTGGGCCCTCAACAGCTACGAGGGTGGGTGTAGTGAGACAGCCTGGCCTGATCGGCATCCATAAAAGCATTTGCTCCCTGCTCTAGGAGTCCTGGTCACCAGGGAAACCAGGCGAGGATGAGGGACCTGGAAGATGGGTGGGAGTCCAGCCAAGGCACCTGCAAGCAAGAGAGGGTATTTCAATTTCCTCTGAATAGCTTGACTAATGATGATCACTTGCTATGGGAACAAGAAAGCTTTTGTTTGTGAATTTTAACTTTCAATCTCAAGTGTTTTAACACAGTTTTCAGAAAGGTGGCAGGTCATACCATTTAAAGAATCGTTTCTGAGAGGCAGGGTCTGTGAGGTGTCAGGGAAGTGGTACGCCCCCATCTATTATACTTGGCCTTTCAATGCAGAGAGAGGCATCAGTTCCCTCACATCCACTTCATACCCTCTTCCCCACCCCACTATGCAACAAGCCCAGCCTGGGTGCCTGGGGGCAGTGCTCTTTATCACCCACACAACCAGCACAGTAGTATTTGCTGGGCTGAAAGGGAGGGTCATGCAGGGGTGCTTCTTGGGAAGGGCTAGCACCTGGAGAAAGCCATGTGGGTTGGAATTGGGATTGTGAATAAGTTTATAGAGGAGGCTTTTCCCTACTAGGTCACCTTATTAAATAGCACAGCACGCTTTCTTTAAGGCAAGTAAAAGTGTATGTCTGCTTTCTTCCTTGTTTTGGGTTAGTGTCCTCTTTCACACAAATCTCTCAGCCCATCAATGTCTTTTTAGCTGCCCCTATAATCCCTAACTAATTTGAACTCTGGAGTCAGCACCTTAAATTCCCGAAGCAAAGCATCCCTTTCTCAAAGCTGTTCTTCTCCTTTTGGGTTGCCTTTCTTGTCCCATCTAATAGCATCACCTATACCACCAGTCACTGATACAGAACCTTGGGGGCAGCTTTGACTTCTGCTTCTATTCTGACCTCTACCCACCACACTCCATCGAGTTCCATGAGTTCTATCTCTCACACCACTCTGCATTTCACTTTCTGACTTCTATCATCTTGGCTGGGTGCTCTTGCTTGGAACCTTGCTAGACCCCAGCCTGAAACGCTCACCTCCAGCATCTCTATTCCAATGCATCCCACATCGCACTGAAAGCTCAATCTTCCTCAAATACGTATACATATGTGAAGCATTTATTTCCAGATGTTGGTGTTTAAGTGTCCAAGTTTTTCCATTGTCTCCAGAATAAAATGCAAGCTTTTTAGATGGGCCACTGAATAGATGCCTTAACCCATCCTTCCAACATCCTCCCCGTCAAGTATTTTGCAGTCTGCTCCAGCAGATTTTAAAATGTCCTCACAGTTTACTCAATTTGTATTTTAGTGGAATTTGTATTTTTAGTAGAACTTAGGCATTATTTGGGGTTAGGGAAGATATTTGAGGTCCAAATAGACCAAGAGCTAAGGAAATTCAGCAAGATAAAAAGGGTTGGGAAGGAAATCAAATGAAAATCTAAGAGAAAATAGATCAAACCTGAAGAAGTAGACAAAATTGAAGACAAAGTAGGTAAAAGGCCTCAAATCCAGGGGTTAGCTGAGACAGTAGCATGAAGTAGGAAAAACAAAAATCTGAGCCCAGTGCTAAAATAGAGGCAGCTCAGCTTCAGTCCTTTTTATGGTTCTTCTAAGGATGAGTGATCCTTACTAATTGATGTTAAAAGTTAGAGCCTTGCACTTTGGGAGGCCAAGGTGGGCGGATCACAAGGTCAAGAATTCGAGACCAGCTTGGTCAATGTGGTGAAACCCTGTCTCTACTAAAAATACAAAAATCAGCCGGGTATGGTGGTGTGCTCCTGTAATCCCAGCTACTCAGGAGGCTGAGGCAGGCGAATTGCTTGAATCCGGAGGGGGAGGTTGCAGTGAGCTGAGATCATGCGAATGCACTCTAGCCTGGGCAAGAGAGCAAGACTCTGTCTCAAAAAAGAAAAAAGTTAGAGCCTTTACCTGTGATGTGACCCAAATGTGGTAGCAGCAGGAAGTTCTGTAATCCTCAAGCTACTCAAATGAAAAAATTATTTCTCATAGAAGCAGCATATGATGTTATTACTTGACTTCACTCAGAAAGATTATGTTCAGATTTTTTCAGGGCTTTTGACTCAATCATACAGATAATGAGAAAGGCAAAGATAGCTTCATCATGCAGCTAAAGTTTTGTCCATACTGCCAAACCTTTGTGATGGATTTTATTGATAGATTAATTGGAGTCAAGGGCTGTGGGGGGAACTGGTCACTTCATTCAGCAAGCATATACCAATCAATTAAGTGGTCCGTTAAGAAACAGCCAATTCAGTCAAAAATGGTTGAGATTGTGTATGTGTGTATGTACTCAAACAAAAGTAGGAAATATTGATAAAATAATCTTTTGGTTATTACAGCCACTCAGAAAGCACTCAGATATGTTGTTTTGTGACTTCTAATGGCCCTTGGTATTAAAAACAATTAAGCAGAGCAAAGATCTGTTTCCATATCTACTCTTAGAAGGATCATGAAAACAGCAAAGTCGGGAAAAGATAAATTACTCTGTGTGCATATGTGTGTATGCTTCTCCCACATCGGGTAAAAGACACAAAAGCTCAGAAGTGAATCACCACCTCCAGAACCGTGAGTGCAGGCTTTGGGTCTAACTTCATTTCTGTGGAAATGAGGCAGTTCAGCTATGCACAGAAATTAAAGTGTACAGGGAGAAAGCGCTAAACAAAATACGAATTGTAATGAAATCTAAAATGCCAGTGGTCCTATTATTGTGTGTTTTATGTGACTGTGAGGCCAAACAGCATGGGTAATGAGAGGTCACGATAGCTAAAACTCAGAGCACTAATGGTTCTAACCCACTGGTGAAAGCGGTGATCTCACAAAAATGCAGCCCTAATGGAAATAGCCCCACTGGGAAAAAGCCAGCATCTGTATCTTAAGGAAAATGGAGAGAAAGAGAGAAATCTTTTTAACCCACCTAAAAATCTATTGTTTCAAAGAATAATGCTTTTAAAAATCACTTGGGAAATTTCTCTTGCAAGTGCTTGCTTCTAATGCTTCCTCTACCCAGACTGCAATCTTCTAGGTTTCCCTCCAGTGAGCGAACCAGCCAGCTGTGTCAGTGCCATTCGGAAGTGCATTCCTGGATATGGCAACTGTGATCAACATCCCCATGATATGAGAGATCTGTGGTTAAGCAATGTACAAGGAGGCTGCCAGGAAAAAAATGGCACTAGTTGGAGCTGAATATTTCCTGAGGCTTGTAAGTGTACAGCCAGCCCCTGAGCCTGTGACCACAGCCAAAACCAAATCAGTCAAAGAGACCCTCCCTGTTCCTGTACAGCCAATTAGAAGAGATAGGTTTCCCATTGCCTTTTAGTTTTTTGTTTTGTTTTTGCTTTGGTCTGGTTTTTACCTCATTTTAAGAGAAAAATGGTAAAGGGACCAACTTCAGGTTTTGCCCCCAGCCATAGAAATTATAAGAGGACCTCCACTTTGACCACTTTCTCTGTTCAAAGAGTTCTTACATGATACATTTCACTAGATGTTAGGCTCCTTGAAGGCCAGGATTATTTCTAAACTTTTTTAAATTATCACCTATAACTCTTAGTATAATGTTCTCCATTTATTTAGGAGAAAGATGGCAAATTAAACATAAAACTCCATCATGTATCAGAATTGCTGAAATAACATTTTTAGTCCCATATCATGGAAATTGAAAAAAATGGAAAATTTTAAAAGATAGTGAAATATACAGACAGGCACACAGCGAGGAAAGAAGGAGGAAATGTATTTAGGAAGAAAAGAGATTAGATCCTTCTATTCCCTCGCATTCTGCCAGCTGTGGAATCGTGAAGGGAGGCAAACATTAAGCTCATTTCTTACTCAACCATTCATTACTTTCATTCCTTTTGAGAGTATGAAAACACATCCAATTTGTCTCTATCCAGACAAACAGAGTGTCCCAGAGTCTTTTAGTTTGAGTTATATTTTTACACGACAGTATTATGTAAAGAAAAATTTCATATATCGTTTTAATCTTAAAACAATTATTAGTAAATTGGATGAAGAGGCATAGAGAAGTAAATGTGAAAAGGAATGATGGGGAAAAGAAGATGTGATGAAGAGATCAATACCCAAAGACTAAAATGAAGAAACAAAGGGTGAGTGAGAAGAAGCAGAAGAAGAATTGAATAGATTACAAATAGAGTGTTCATCAAAGCAGGAAATTAGTTTTGTGAATTATTCTTGTAGCTCCTGTATTGTTTGCATGAGCTATTGAATGGCAAGGCAATGAGGATTAATACCTCTCTTAATAGTATTGTTGGTTAACCTGTGATACCAATTCTTCTATTGTCTTCCCTAGATCTTACAAGGCTCTGTTCTGAATTATAGACGAACAGCAGCCCATCTGGAATAAATTATTCTCTTGGCCTCAAAAACAGGGAGCAGAACATCACCCCACTTTCTAGCAGACTGATTCTCAACTTTCTCCCTCCTCCAATCACATAAGAATGTCACACTCCCATCATTCATGCAGCTGGTCATGGCAGGCATCCCCCTTGAGGAAGTATGGTGGGGGTACAGACTCATCAAGATGGAGGCTTCGGGATTCCTGGGATGGAGGCTGAGGGGTGTGGCAAGAGAGCAGGGGCACAGTCATGTGGCTGTTGGAGTTTGAGTCTCCTTGCTAGGAAATCCCAGTGCTCCAAAATAACCCCTACTGCTTACTACACCTGGTTGTGGATTATTTTTGTAGAATTTTAGTATAAATCAAGATCCTCAGTCTTAAACTAAAGCCTGATGTTCAGCCCAGAGGAGGCATGGAATGATAGAAGTTTATCTGGATAGCCAGAGGGCAACAGGAAAATGGTGTTAACTTGCCTTGTGAAGAAAGGGAGCAGGGATACCTGTACTGATTGCCTGAGCCCCCTGCCTTTTATTCTTTCCCCATGTCAAGCCATCCCACCCATCTTCCCCAAATCTCCATGAATCATGGCACCTTCTCACTTAGAGCCCACTGTCTCTTCAATGCCCTCAGTATAATAAAGCGTCTCCATGAATTACCCCTACAACCTTCTCTAGCTTTACCTACATAGTCTACCCCCTCCGAAAGACCCATGACCCAGTCACTGTTCCCCACATGGTTCCCCTGATCTTTCAGTCCTCCAAGCATTCCTCAAACTTGTCTGCACAATTGAGCTTCCTTTCCCTCACATACAGTTCTAACAATGTTCTTGCTATTATTTGTGATCTAGCTCAAATCACAAATCCTCTAAGAAATGTCCCCTCTTCAAATCAAAATTAATCTTTTATTCCATTTATGTTTATAGCACTATGGACTATATTTGTATTTCCTCTTTCATCCACTTGCTACTGCAGACTGAATTCCGTTCCTCCCACAATTCCTACGTTAAAGTGCTTACTCCCAACATGACTGTATTTCAGGAGATGATTAAGGCTAAACTAGATCGTAAGGATTTGGCCCTAATCCAATAGAACTGATGCCTTTATAAAAAGGGGAAAACATACTAGAGACCTCTCTCTCTCTCTTTCCTGCCCCCAACTCCAAGCACACAGAGAAAGAACCATGTAAGGATGCAGCAAGAAGGTGGCTGTTTGCAAGCCAAGGAGAGAGGCTTTCAGAAAAACCAAACCTGCTGGCACCTTGATCTTAGACTTCCAGCCTCCAGAACCGTGAGAAAATAAATTCCTGTTGTTTAAGCCGCTCAATGTGTGATATTTTGTTAGGGCAGCTGGAGCAGGCTAATACATTTAGCAAATTTGTGTTGGGAACCTAATATATATTAGACCTCTTGATCATGCCCCTTGTGTAACATTGCCAGCTGTGCATCAGTATAACTGCCCAACAGTTATACTCTTTGTGGAGCCGTAAGGCTCAGAGCCAAGCACATGCCTTCTGCAGACTACAGACTTACTCATCTGCTGAATTAAAACCAAATTTTGCTTAAACTACATGTTGGCCCTGGAGAAGAGGAAGACATTTGCAGTATGATAGACAATACTGCCTTTTCCTTAGGGCACATTTTGGCTCCTCTTCTGAGCATCCCACTGCACATGTTTATCTCATTTTTTCTGCCTGAGCCCTCCTGGCTCCTGAACTAAGAAACTTCTAAGCTAATGGAGCACAATCCATGAATTGATTTCTAACCATGGCCATGGGTGCTGGCTTCCTCTTACCATGCAGTCTAAGAAAGACAAAAGCATTTGAAATCCACTTCTTTTTCTCCAATGTACACCCTCCTTTTCTTCGTTTTAACAATTCAGTTTGTTTTCACATTTGGAAAAGAACAAATGAGATGCACAAAATTCCCCTCTTTCTCTACTCCCTTTGGCTTTTTACACTGCAAAAGACTGTCCAAGTTCAGGAAAATTGATTTTTTGCCATTTAAATAATCTAATCTCCAAAAACCTCTTAACACCTAAACAATAACATTTTAAGGCACAGCAAGGTAATTAATACTGAAAATAGTCTCCGCAGGGGATCTGTGTATCTGTCTGCCCATATTTCCCATTCAGAAGAAATATCTAGTTTGTAGTTGTAAGTTTATGGAAAGATTTACCACACCAAACATGAATTCTATTTTAATAGGCCTTTCCTTCCACGTATTTTACAAATTGATTAACTTAACTGACCAAATACTAATTAAAAATGCATTAGGAAATGTTTTGTATTCAGCAGCTTCGCTGATATTCTTGCTGATGTTTTTGAAGCCCACTGAGCCAGAAAATCAATGCCATAGAGTCTATTTCTCTGCCATATCCCTGAGCACTGTACCAGCTCCCTGGTGCTGATGGGTAATGCACTGGGAGGAAAGAGCCAAGCCAGGGGGAGGAAGGAAATCATTATTTAAAGGCCAAATGCCACCATTAGCATTGCTAGCAAATTCAAAGTGCATACAAGCATAGAGATAGCTCTTCCCTTATTATTCACCTTGTTTTTTGTGAATTGAGAGCATCCAATGCAACTGGAGTAAGACTGATAAAAATCCTGCCTAGCAGGAACCCTTGTCCCTGACAATCATGCAAACACTGCTCATTCCAAACACTCCTCTTGCTGAGAAAACACTTTCTTCTCCTGAGAGCCAGGCCCAGTTGCATCCTGTCCTTAAAGCAGGAGCTCTTATTCTGGAGTTTGAGGACAGGCTTCTGGAAATCTGCGAAGCTCCTGAATTTTGAATGTAGAGCACATTTTGGAGAGAGGATGCATAGCTTTCAACAGATCTTAAATATACCTGTGAGTCCAGAAACATCAGGAATGAAAATTCTCCCCATCTCAGTCGTCTAATTGCACTGGCTTATTGCCTTCCTGCAGATGGGCAGTTGCCTTCCTTCTCCACCTTACATCTCCCTCTGTACATGCCAACTCATATACCTAGAATCCTCCCCACCTCCACTGCCTGACTATCTCTTACTCATCCTTTGGATGTTTGATTAAACATTGGTCTGACCACTCTGCTCCAGACCATTTCCCCTAATAATTTTCTTTCAAGGCACTTAACACAGTGTATAATTTAATATCTGTTCATTTAGTTGACTAATGTTTGTCTCTCCCCTTAAACTATAAACACCATAAGGATAGAGACTGTATCAGTTTTCTTCACCATTTTATCAGAACATGGAATATTGTACATGACTTACATAATGTTTGCTGTGTGAATGAAAAATACATGAATAATAAATGCATAATAAATAAATTATAATAAATATATAATAAATTATCTATAATTATATGTAACATATAATAAATAAATTAATGTGTATACCAAGCCTTATTTTCTATGCCTCCTACAGCTAAACTGGCTTATACTGTCCTCTTAATTTTCTGAATTCTAAATTCTCTAGCACACAGTGACATCATTCATTTGGACAATGTTACTTTTTACCTGCTTGCGTCATCTAAGTCTTAGTCACTCAGGTGACCTATAAGTCCTTTGGGACAGAGAAAGGTCTTACAACCTTTGTGTAACTCCCATATCACTTGGCTTATAGTTGAGTGTGCATTAGGAAATAATGAGATACACGTATTGAATGTAATCAAATCAACCCAAATCTGCTGTCGAGTACCCCACAGCCAGCCAGTCATATTTAGCTCATTCTGTTCCATACTACTTTACAATAATTGATAAGGTGTAAAGTATTTGGCCTGCCTTCCAGATGGATCGCCAGCTTCCTAAGAGCCTGGATTCTTCCTTCTTTTCTAGAACATCTAGCGTGGTACTGGACACTCAATGGATTCACAGTCAGCCTTATGGCTGACCATAACACAAAGAACAGGGTTAAACAGTCAGTAGCTATGTTTCCCATGAGACTTAAAAAAAAAAAAAGTGTAAATGGGAAAAAAGTCAAAACTGGCCTGTTTTCTGATCTCCTTTGCTTTCCACAAGTTGTAGCTTCCCCATTGCAGAACGCTAAAGAACATCACACTAACTTCTGTTGGGAAATCTGAATGGGCAACCATTAGGGCTCTTGCCCTCAATTCTAACAGATAAGCAACTTTTTTGACTGAATCATTTTATACTGCTCATCCTGATGCCCGGACAATATTGTCTTCTCAGTTAGAAACCTGCAATATGAACTACAGGGGTAGTCCATATCTTTCTCATTCACTTCCCATCTGCTGTTCATCTTCAGGGCAAAGCCCACACACTTAATCAGACCTCACTAATGAGTAAATTTTGGACAAATTAGGAAGGGGAAAATTAAGATAGATTACTGTATCTGGATGCCCAGAAGCTCAGGCAATGGGAATATTTCATAACTCAGTCAGCAAATATCTGAAGGTAGCATCTGTTCAGTATCATTATTTATGAGAAAGGTAGGAACAAAATGCATGGAGTTTGTGAAGCAAAAGAGATTCTGTTACGTATTCTGAAAAGAAGCGATATTATAGCAACTATAAAATTGGTATTATTTTTGTGCCTTTTGATGCAGCACGCTTTTGGAGTTGGAACATGGCAATGGTATACCTCCTTTTGGGAGGTAATGAAACTAAACTGAGTGTCCTTATATTAAGGTCAGACACAACTCTATCTAAGAGAGCAAATAATAACACACATCAAAAATCTCCATGTTGAATGGTGTGCTTTGTTGCAAAAGACCCATAGGAAATCCTTTATATTACTTTGCTAGGAATGCCATAACAAAATATCACAGTCTGGGTGGTTTAAACAACAGAACTTTATTTTCCCACAGCTCTGGAGGCTAGAAGTTCAAGATCAAGTTGTAAGTGGATTTGGTTTCTTTGAGGCCTCTCTTCTTGGCTTGCAGATGCCAGCCTACTCTCCATGTCCTCACATGGTCACCCCTTGGTCTGTGTGTTGTCTGCTTCCTAATCTCTTCTTTTTTATGAAACATATCAGTCATATTGAATTAGAGCCCATTCATATGACATCATTTTACCTTAATTATCTCTTAAAAGATGCTGTCTCTCGATAGTCACATTCTGACATACATACTGGGGTTAGGACTTCAACATATGAATTTTGTGGAGACACAGTTTAGCCCATAACACCCTAGTTTCTTGCAATACAGTATTATCTCCTCCTAACCGGTCTCTCCCTACCTTCAGTACTTTTCTTCTCTAAATTATACCACAGCCAGAGATTCTTCCTGAACACAGATCTTACCTTGTCATCCTCCTGCCTAAAAACCACCCTATTTTCTATAGATTATAAAATGAAATCCACACTCTAACTGGACACACAAGGCCATTTCTTATGTGTCTTATTTGTGGCTCTTCCATTTGCAAATTAATTGAACTCTGCCCTCTTCTCTGGATAGGTCTCCCACCTGACAGCCTATGGACCTTTAATTGTAAGTTTCCTTCTGCCTGGAATTCACCGCCCACATCCATCCACACCCAAAACACATCTACTCAACAATCCCAGGCTCACCAACCTCCAGCACCATCATCATAAGCTCAATCTTTCTAAATCACAATTCTGCTCATTTTAAGAGGATTCTCAAATCCTTCCTCCTTTAGCAACTATGTCCTGATACCCCCCAATAGAAAGAAATCTCTTCTTTCTCCAAATTCCTATTGTAACCAATCTTATTGCATTTAACAACAATATAATATAGAAAGAAATATGTTATCTTCCTTGGAGACTGGATCTTCATTAGTTTCCTGAGGCTGCCATAATATATTACCACACATTTGGTGGCTTAAGCAACAGAAATTTATTGTCATAGTTCTGGAGGACAGAAGTCCAAAATAAAGATGTTGGTAGAGCTGCATTCCCTGTGAAAATTCAAGGGTAAAATTAATTCCCTTTCTCCTCTAGTTTCTGGTAGCTGCAGGTATTTCTTGATTTATGGCCACATCACTCCAATCTCTGCCTCTGTAGCTATGTTGCCTCATTTGTTCTTGGAATTAGTCTTATCTTGATAATCCAGAAGTATTTCTTCATCTTAAGATTCTTAATTATATGTGTAAGGAACTTTTTCCAAATAAGGCTTTGGGAATTAGGACCTGCACATATCTTTTGCGGAGGCCACCATCAAATCCATTACAGGATGCAATCTGATCCATTTCTATATCCCCAGTGTCTAAAAGTGTCTTACATAGGTAGGTGCTGAACAGATATTTGTGGAATGGATGGATAGCAAGTAAAATAATCTAGTTAGTTCAGTCCTAACTGTTGATAGATAGTTCACTGAATGAACAAACTGTTACTCTGAAATAAAAAAATCAGTGGATTTTCTTGGTGTTTCCAAAATAATGCTTTTGAGTATTGCTGTTGCAAAAAGGAAAGAAAAATCATTGATGGATTTCTGGTATAATTAAATGTCTAAGCTAGATAAATTACTTAATAATAACGTTTACATCAAAGACAATTTTTTGTATGTTTCAATTAACATTTTCTCTCTGTTCTGTTGTATTCTAAATACCTCAGTGCCAAGAACACTGAAATGTCTGATAGCATGATTCTTATGCAAAACAAAATAAAATTGACTTATAGTAAGTTTTTTTTTTAACAAACATTTCTTGCAAAGCATCAGATTTGTATAGTACTCAAAGTGTCGATCATTAATTAATTAAAATATGGCATCATTTCTTTTGAAATAATTTATTTTGTGGCCAGATATTGCATGAAATTATTTATTTTGTGGCCAGATATTGCGAACAGCTCACAGTACAGCTTGAAGTAGACGTTTAAAAGATAATTAAACTTATTTTTATTTTAGCATGGTGACATTTTTGCAATGTAGAAAAGACCTGTTTAAGTTAACACCTTAACAGTGGGTAGCACTTTATGCTCTTTAAACTCCTTCCCTGAGTTGTATTATTTCATTAAATCACATGACAAACATGAAAAGAAGGTAAGACCCACTTAATTCAAATTTCTAATCACTGGTGAGGCTCTTTTCACAATGTGCTTTTGTAATGGTCAGTAAAATCCCTTTCACAGAGAACATATATTCACCAGGATCTATAAAGATAAAAGACTTTTATTTTTTCCTACAGAGCTTGTTAAAATCCATTCTGTCCATTTTGTCTCTAGACAAAAAAGACGTGACCTAGGAATAAGCAATGGAAAGCTGTATCTTTAGAATTATTGATTATTGGCTTTTAGAGTTGGAAATGGGCTTAGAAACGCTCTGGGCTTCAGACTTCGTTGAGTCTTAAAGGGGTTAAGTGACTTTTTCAAGGTCACAGCACCCCTAAAAATTTGGGATTAGAACCCAAGTCCTTGATTCCCAGTCCTGTGACTACTTCACCACAGTTGGAATTCTCAGTCATAGAGTTTATATAAATATATATTATCGGTATATCCCATGGGGCAACCTAGATAGTGTGATTTTATAGCTCTTGTGTATTACGTGGGTTCAGGAAGATGAAAAACATCCAGTGGCAGCTTGTTAGCATCTCCTGCCAGCTCTGTGTTCACTGACATCACATTGGTCATGTTTATACCATGGAAATCAGCAAACACTACAGATTAGGACTTACCTAGGGAGGAGGGTATAGTTAGCTAATTTTTAAACATTTGTTAGTATGTCATTGATAAAATTCTCACCCTCCTCTGTAAGAACAACATTCACCTTTGATTCCCTGGACCCATCATAGAGAAATAGGCTTAGAAATACTATTTTTTCTTTAAGATTTGAATGTGAAATAACAACAGTTACTATTCATTATATGCTTTACCAATATGCCAGGAACTATTCGTGGGATTTTACATGTTTTGCTCTTTAAATCTGCATGATAGTCCCTTAAGGTAGGTACTCTTACTACTCTCATTTCACATATGAGGAAACTGAAGCCTAGAGTTGATGTGTAATTTACCAACCTTTGCTGATAATAAGCAGAAGAACTAGAATTGAAAACCAGATTTTGCTCCAAAGTCTTTGTTCTTTCCTCAATATTATGTTTCTTTCATCTTAGCTCTATGAACTACATTCTTTGAATTAATAATTATAGCCACAGCTACTGGGTGTCTACTAGTGCCTGATGTTGTGTTAGGCCATATACAGACATAAATTATCTTGCAAAGTGGGTGTTATTAGCACCTTGCATTGTACTGATGAATAAACTGACAGAAAGGTTAAGTGATTTGCTCTCAGTTACAAAGCCCAGGAAGCTGTGGGTGGAATCTACAGGAGGCCTGCCCACCCCAGACCTCTAGTTCTCACACCACCTCAAAAGGACTGTAAGCTGACAGCTCCAACCCATGATGACATTTGGTGAATGTGACTGATATGCCACAGCTGTAACCTTTGCCAAAGTGCCACCTTTTGTTTTTTGTTCCCCATGTCACAGGCAATTCTGAGGCACTTTAGACTTCTTCTATAAAACAGAAGTAGTAGTAACATATGTATCAAGGCTCTGGTGAAATTAAAGAGGTGAGCAGAGTGACTAGGATCACCCAAACATTGTGACCTAAGCCTTCCAAAAACCATCATGGTTATTGATAGACTTTTCATTTCCACTTGGAATTAGCATACAGCAATTTTTTTCTCTCACTCAATTACAGACAGCCTCAGCACTCAGACCAAAAATGAGAATGATTTTTGTTGTTGTTGTTGTTATTATTATTTAGTTTTTCTCATAATCATAAACTTAAGTCTTCAATACAGTTAGGCATGGAAGGGAATAAGGAAAACATGGAACCCAAAGGGAACAAGAGCACAAAGATTATAGAATACTGCAAGCAAATGGGGTGGAGGGGTGCTCTTCTGAGCTACAGAAGGAATGGTCTGGTGGTTAAAGTAAAACACAAGTCAAACTTACTGGAATTGTCTACAGTCAGCAATGGTGATCTTCTTGCTGGTCTTGCCATTCCTGGACCCAAAGCACTCCATGGCATCCACAATATTCATGCCTTCTTTCACCTTGCCAAGACCACATGCTTGCCATCCAACAACTCAGTCTTGGCAGTGCAGATGGAAAACTGAGAACCATTTGTGTTGGGTCTAGCATTGCCATGCACAAGATGCCAGGACCTGTATTCTTCAGGATGAATTTCTCATCATCAAATTTCTCCCCATAGATGGACTTGCCACCAGTGCCATTATGGTGTTTGAAGTCACCACCCTGACACATAAACCCTGGAATAATTATGTGAAAGCAGGAACCCTTATAACCAAATCCTTTCTTTCCAGTGCTCAGAGCATAAAAGTTTTCTGCTGTTTCGGAAACTTGTCTGCAAACAGTTCTAAGGAGACACGGCCCAAGTGCTTGCCATTGATGGTGATGTGGAAGAACACGGTGGCGTAGATCATGGCTGACAGTGTGGGGCTACCAGTGTTGGTGGTGTCTGCAAAACAGCCGAGAATGATTTCAAAATGCTCAGTCTCCCAAATGGCTTTTGAGGTCCAAGTTGCGTAACACAATAGAGCGAATGCTTTGAACTACAAAGAAGAAAAAAACTTTATGTTTATTAGCCATCACTGTTTCTGGCCTTACTCTACTCCAAATTTGTGCATGGTGGTGGTAGACAGCCCAAAACTCACATGAAATATAATAGGAAACGTGAAAAATGATCGTGGTGGATTTAAAAAAAAACCACTTCATGATAAACCATGAGAACTGATATGAGTGGTTAGAATAAAAAGAAGGATCTACACATTTTTCAGCCAAATATAAGTTATTAAGTGTCCAGTGGAACTCAGATCTATATCTCTAAATTACTTCAGTTATCTGGCCAATTTATATGCCTGTATTTAGCCCCATATGGTTCTGCAGTGTTGTACTAAGTACTAGGTAATGACTGAGAATATGGGGAGAAAAGGAAACTTTTGTTTCCTTACTATTATTTTGTTTCCTTGTTATTATAGTAGCTTATTATCTATCTAAGGAGATAAAGCTAACATCTTCTAAACAATCTAGGAATAATTAGATGTTAAATAGTGTGTCATCGTACAAGAGAAGCATGTATACACATGGGCTAAATTGGTTTGGAAATCATTGACAGAAAATAACTGAAGGTAAGAATGGAAAACATGTAGGGCTTGACTGGCTGTTTAATGATGAATATCATTTACATAAGTAGTGAGCAAGTCATTCCAGCCATTTAAAGTGAAAACGAAGGGAAAAACAAAATCCTAGATAGAAATGAGCCTGCTGTGGTCTGGGAACATTTCTCAAATGTTATTTTAAAAGTGAGAAATAAGACTGTAAAGGAAACATGGGTCTAATTTGAAGGTCCCAGCTGGCCACTCAGGGGAGTTTGAACTTAAAGGGCGAGGCGTCAGGAACTCATTCTAAGTCTTTGAAAAAGAATAACACAATGGAGGTGGTGACTCAAGAAAAGAGGTCCATTCTGCCTCAGCCACCCCATGTCTCCACATGTGTGTCCACCAGTGTTTTCCTGCAGTTCCTGCGCCAGTCCTGGCCAAAGCAGGCCACAGGGAGCGTCAACATTTGGAGCAACTGTCCCCTTAGCCCTATTGGTGGATCTCAGCAATATTTTCCTTCACATTCTCAGTATTCCAACACCGACTCTTCAAATCTTTCCCTAACCTGCCAAAAGGCATGGATATCTGCTGATAACCCCTAGGCTCCTGTGTGGCCCTCCATCCTCCAGGTGCCCAGGAGCTATGCTTCCTAAATCCTTTACATTGCCTTGTCACCATCCATCCCTGCAGAGGTAAGATGTTTACTCTACAGGCTTTTTTGATGTCTAAGGCCTTGCGCTTCTCTTAGGTGAAGCCATCTCTTAGGTGAAGACTGCCTGGATTCACCACCTCTGTGCTTTGACCACCTTGGGACCCTGACCTTTGGAGTGTTAATGCCTGTCATATATATTTGCTATGATTACATATTTTGTGTTTTCTGAAGCAATACTAGCCCACTTGGCTACATCTCCACTACCATAAACAGCTAGAGCCATCAGGCCTAGACCTCCAGATCCATCCTTCCTAGAATATCTTTTTTTTTTTTTTTTTTTTTTTGTCTATCGGTTAACCTGGTAAACATTTATTCACCTCCTGCTATGGTTTGGCTCTTTGTCCCTACCCAAATCTTGTCAAAATGTAATCCTCAATGTTAGAGGAGGGGCTTGATGAGAAGTGATTGGATCATGGGGGCAGACTTCCCCCTTGCTGTTCTCATGATAGCGAGTGAGTTCTCATGAGATTTGGTTGTTTAAAAGTTTGTAGCACCTCCTTCTTTACTCTCTCTCTCTCCTGATCCACCACGTGAAGTCATGCTTGCTTCCACTTCACCTTCTGCCATAATTGTAAGTTTCCTGAGGCCTCCTCAGCCATGCTTCCTGTACAGTCTGCAGAACTCTGAGTCAACTAAACCTCTTTTCTTTATAAATTACCCCATCCAGGTAGTTCTTTATAGCAATGCAAGAACAGATTAATACAGAAAATTGGTACCAGGAAGTGGGGCATTGATATAAAGATATGTGAAAATGTGGAAGCAGCTTTGGAACTGGGTAGCAGGCAGAGGTTGCAACAGTTTGGAGGGCTCAGAAGAAGAAGGCAAGTTGAGGGAAAGCTTGGAACTTCCTAGAGTATTGTTAAATTGTTGTGATCAAAATGCTGATAGTGATATGGACAATGAAATCCAGGCTTAGGTAGTCTCAGATAGGGATGAAGAACTTTGGGAACTGGAGCAACAGTCACTTTTGTTATGCATTAGCAAAAAGGATGGAGGCACTGTGCCCCTGCCCTAGAGATCTGTGGAATTTTTAACTGTGAGTCAAATCTCTTTTCTTCGTAAACTACCCAGTCTCAGTTGATTTAATTGAAGAAATCTATAACCAACAAAGCATTCAAGATGTAGCCTTGCTTCTTCTAACAGCATATGCTTATATTCATGAGCAAAGAGATTATCTGAAACTAGAACTTATATTTAAAAGTGAAACAGAATATAAAAGTTTGGAAAAATTGCAACCTGACCATGCAGTAGAAAAGAAAAATCAATTTTCAGGGGAGAAATTAAAGCCAGCTGCAGAAATTTACAAAAGTAAAGAGGAGCCAAAGGTTACTAGCCAAGATGATGGGGAAAATGCCAGGAAGGCATTTCAGAGACCTTCACGGTAGCCATTCCCATCACAGGCCCAGAGGCCTAGGAGGGAAAAATGGTTTTGTGGGCTGGGCCCAGGGCCCCACTGACGTGCACAACCTCGGGACACTGCTACATGTGCCCCAGCCACTCCAGCTCCAACCGTGGCTCAAAGGGCCCCAGATACATCTCAGGCCACTGCTACAGAGGGTGCAAGCCATAAATCTTGGCAGCTTCCACATGGTGTTAAGCCTGTGCATACACAGAGGGTAAGAGTTGAGACTTGGAAGCCTCTGCCTAGATTTCAGAGGATGTATGGAAATGCCTGAATGCCCAGGCAGAGGTCTGCTGCAGGGGCAGAGCCCTCATGTAGTACCTCTACTAAGGGAGTACAAAAGGGAAGTGTGGGGTCAGAACCCCAACACAGAGTCCTCACTGGGGCACTGCCTAGTGGAGCTGTGAGAAGAGGGCCACCATCCTCCAGATTCCAGAATGGTAGATCCACCAACAGCTTGAAGCTTTCACTGTGTGCATGGAAAAGCCACAGGCATTCAATGCCAGCCTGTGAAAATAGCCACAAGGGCTATACCCTGCAGCACCACAGGGATGAATCTGCCCAAGGCCTTGGTAGCATACTCCTTGCATCAGTGTGGTCTAGATGTGAGACATGGAGTCAAAGGAGAATATTTTGGAGCCTTAAGATTTAATGACTGCCCTGCTAGGTTTTGGACTTGCATGGATCCTGTAGCCCCTTTGTTTTGGCCAATTTCTCCCTTTTGAAATGAGAGCATTTATCCAATGCCTATTTCCCTATTGTATCTTGGAAGTAACTAATTTGTTTTGATTGTACAGGCTCATAGGCAAAAGGAAATTGTCTTGTCTCAGATGAGACTTTGAACTTGGACTTCTGAGTTAATGCTGGAATAAGTTAAGACTTTGGGAGACTGTTGGAAATGCATGATTGTGTTTTGAAATGTGAGAAGGACATAAGTTTTTGGCAGGGACAAATGATATGGTTTGGCTCTGTATCCCTACCCAAATCTCATGTTGAACTGTAATCCTCAGTGTTGGAGGAGGGATCTGATGGCAGGTGATTGGATCATGGAGGCAGACATCCCCCTTGCTGTTTTCATGATGGTGAATGAGTTCTCATGAGATCTGGTTGCCTAAAAGTGTGTTGCACCTCCCACTTCACTCTCTATCTCTCCTGCTCTGCCATGTGAAGACGTGCCTGCTTCTTTTTCACCTTCCACAATGATTGTAAGTTTCCTGAGGCCTCCCCAGCCATGCTTCCTGTAAAGCCTTCAGAACTGTGAGTCAAATCTCTTTTCTTCATAAACTACCCAGTCTCAGGTAGTTCATTACAGCAGTGTGAGAATGGACTAATACACTGCCCAACTCATAGCTCGAGAAACCTCTGCCCTCCTCCTACCCCTCCAACACATACATGCACACACACGCACACACACACACATTGCACTTTAATGCAGACCTCACCTTGTCCTCACTATGCCCTACTGGGTCTAGAAAGCTTTGAGGGCAAACATGTCACATTTCTCTCTCCCCCAGCAGACCAAGAGCCCTTTGAGGGCAAGGACATGAGAGTTTCTTCCTTCACATAGGTAGAGAGTGAATTCCTTAGTGATGAATCCAGAGCCGGGTCATAGCTCTTTTCTCCTCTCTGTCTGACCTGGATTGATAACTATAACCAGTGAATATGAAAGAAGAGTGTGGTCCCAGCCTTCTGAAGGAACAGATAATTAGTAGATATTCGAAGGGAGCAGGGGAATACATTTTACACGCTGCAGTCCACTCTACTTAGGTGCCAGGGGAATAAGAAATAGCATGAAAGAGTATATGCTCGCCGCTATGTTAGCAGTTATCACACTGTATTGTAATTTAATTATTTGTTTCCTTATTTGATACTGGATTCCATGGGGTTCAGCATCATGTCCTATTCATTTCTCTGTTCCCAGGCCCATCTCAATACCTAGCCATCTGCAGCTCAGTGCTGAGGGCTACTCTCCACCTCCTGCCACATCATGTGCTTACACCCTCTGCCCCTAGAGAATTAGAGGGAGAAGTATTGGCAGGTTTTGAAGTGGGGAGTGATAGTATGGATTGATCTAAGCATGCCCCAAAATTGAGACCTGTGGCATAAACTCCATGGATGGCTGACCTCTTATCTTCAGTCAACATCTAGTAACTTATAGTTGGTTTTAAGGAGGGAACAGTATCTTGGAAAAAAGTCTGCTAACTCCAGCAATCCTAGACTTCCAGTGAGCACTGGGACAGGAGGGTGACACAAGGTGAGGGGGCAATCCAAAACATTGACAAGAAGAAAAGAATATTTGGCTAATCTCCCAAATTCAGGAAACACAAAACCCTATCAGCCTAAAGAAACATTAGAAGTTTATGATGCAGAAATAAGTAGCTTGTGTGTGACACATTCCCAACTTCTTAAGACAGCTATTACAATGGAATGCTCTCCAATGGATGGGACCAGATTAGACTCCATTGCTACCAGCCAAATGCAGCTTGGGAAACTTGGCAATTGCATGCAAATGGGAAGTGATTAGTATTATCTCTGCCATTAGACTCTTCCCAATGGGAAGGTGACAGAGCAGTCTTTGAAATAGACTATTAGAAAAAGCAGACATGTGTCTGGCTTGTCTTTTAAAGACATTGTTTTGTCTCTGCATTTTTTTTCCTGAATAGTGTTTAATTATGTGTTCATTAATTTAATTAACATCATTGATTGAGCACCTCCTGGTACTAGGCAAAGTGCTCATCTCTGAAATTCCAAGATAGATAAGAAGATCCTTGCTTTCCAGACTGGTAGGGGAGAAGGGTGAAAAACAGTTAAAATTACAATGATGTAGTCAGAAATGGCCAGCTGAATAAGACTTTGCTTTTTTGTGGGAGGGATAAGATGTCTGGAAGGTCAGACTTTCTGGTGAATCTTTTGTTATGCTGAGTCCTGAAGTGTGTGCAAGGAGTGGGCAGGCAGAAGGTTGGTTCACCAAGGCATGCAGGTAAGGGAGAAGGTCATGCTGTGGGAGAACCTCAGGTCTTTCATTAGGGTAGGGGATCAGAGGCATGAAGCAGGAAAGAGGCAGTACTGAGTTGGCTCGATAAGATAATCCAATCCAACACATACCTTAAGGGATTTAACCCTACTGAGATTTCTTTTTGTTCTAATGACAAGGAGAATAAAGTATTTATCAATCTCACTACCCAAATGAGGCGTTTTTATTGAGGTATAGTCCACTTTTGTTCATTTGCTTTGTTTTTGGTGAAGAGAAGGGGACTGGATAGATAATATTTTTAATGCTTGTAAGTATTAATGCTTCTAATCTCATAGATGTCAGCACTTCAAGGGACCTTAAAGATTATTTAATTCAATCCTGTTATTTTATAGATGAGGAAATTGAGCTCTACAAAGGTTAAATGACTTGCTGAAGGTCATGTAAATAACAAAGAGCCTAGAGCCCACTTTTCCTGCTTTTAAAATCCTTTGAGTATATCAGAGAAATTTACGAACCAGCCCAACCATAACATACTTCACTTTTCAGAAAGCTAACCTTTTCCATTGTCTCAATGTACAAGCTTTCATCTAGATACTGCTCTTTGCTGGCCTCTTTCCCACATTCTAGGGTTGTGCCCACTTTGAAGTCCACGAAACTTCTTCTTCCTCCTCTATACCCACCTCATCAGACCCCCCTTGGTATGTAAAGAACATAGAAATATATTCTAGCCTGCCCAGGTATGGCTCAAAGATGTAGTCTTCCAAGCTGTTGGGGGTGGTATGGCTATATTGCTTTAGTTCACATTAAATCATTTTGCTTTTATTTTAAAAAATTAATACTTAAGTAATTGTCCCTGACTTAAATATTCCCTATAAATGTGGGACTAACAGACCTCAGAAAACCTCCTAGCCATTTCTGGCATCAGCCATCAATCTTACCCTTCTCTTTGTTCCCCACTTCTTCCAAACTCGGGATGTAGTCAAACTGAAATGCAAATATTTATTGACCTATTTTTCTTTATTTCACATCTTAAGAGATGTCTTTACCAATCCTTGTAAAGTTTGGTACTATATCATGGTCATCATTAAAAGTGAGTCAAAATACGTTTTGGTTTCTTGTAAACTATGTTTGGAGGAAGTGATTCAGAAAATGGAAAATTTTAGCCAGGCTGGCTTCCTTTGACAAATCTCATATCAGAACCATATTCAATAATAGTCTAAAAGAAACCCTCCTGGAATGATGTGAAAGTGTTTGTCTCGCTCAAGAAAAATGGCCAGAACTGTAGTGTATGCATCACTCCTAAGGCAGCAGCTGTGGTCTTGACTACCAAAACCTGACCATGGCTTGGCCAGGCGCGGTGGCTCACGCCTGTAATCCCAGCACTTTGGGAGGCTGAGGCGGGCAGATCACGAGGTCAGGAGACCGAGATCATCCTGGCTAACTTGGTGAAACCCCGTCTCTACTAAAAATACAAAAAAAAAAAAAAAAAAAATTAGCCGGGCGTGGTAGCGGGCGCCTGTAGTCCCAGCTACTCAGGTGGCTGAGGCAGGAGAATGCCGTGAACCCGGGAGGCGGAGCTTGCAGTGAACCGAGATCGTGCCACTGCACTCCAGCCTGGGCGACAGAGCCAGACTCCATCTCAAAAAAAAAAAAAAAAGAACCTGACCATGGCTTTCACCACCTTATCCCAGTAAGTGAAGGCTGAAACTGGCTTAATAGGTATCCACGTTAATGCAAGCAGCTTGGGTTACTTCTTTACACATTACCTAAAACATAGGTGATCGAAGATTGCTTGGGTTATTTCTCCATACTACCAACACAAGTGATCGCAAATCGCTTGTAGAAATGAAGGAAATAACAGTAGAAAGGAGACTTGCCAGGCTTGAATTCTTCTGTCACAGAGGGTACGTTTAAGCCTAGTGTTATAAATGCGTTCCTCTGGGACTATATTTCTGCAAAACATGTCTCTTGAGACCAGGATGTAAAATTGTTGCCATTAACTTCTCAGCCATGTTCACATCAGATGCAAGAGTCAAAAGTGTGGTGATAACTACTTCTATATTGTTTTTAGGCCAATCCACACCATTGTCCTGTATGAGAAAATGTTATCTTAGTAATGAGTATGGAACAGAGCAAGATTCCTTCTCAAAAGAAAAGAAAAAGAGAAGAATGAGCGTGCTCATGTTCATCACGACAGAGACTTTTGATCCTCACTTTGAGAAAGCTCTCTGGGAAAACATTTGCCAGCTCTTTGGATTGGGAAATAAAATGGAGTTCATTAGGTTCCTCCCTCAGGTGCCATGCTCAAGAAACCATGTATTGATCAGGCAGTCACTTTAGAAATGTGACTTACAAAATTCTCAGTGAGGAAGTAATCTATTGTCTAGGAGATGTTTATTTTTCACCCCTCTGGTGATTAAATTTAAATCTTAGCCAAGGTTTAGGCTTCCTACCAAGCCATCTGAATATTAAAGTAATATGGCTATGCATAGACATACAGAAAAATATAGTTTAATACAGGGTGGCAATTAATACAATTTAATACGATATAGAATACATACGTGTATTTGTGGGGAGTGGATATAAGATTAGGAAAAGTGGTAAAGGATGAGGCTGAAAAATTAGGCTGGTGCAAGATCACAAAATTCCTTAACTCTCATACTGCAGAGTTTGGGATTAACTACTCTTGCCTTTATACTCTCCCTGTTTCCTAATCAGAGTCATCAGTGTATCTATAACATTCATTCATCTGATTTATTTATATTTACCTTTCCTACTAGACAGTAAACAACATGAAGGCAGAGCCTATATCCAAGCAGTCTCTTTCTTCAGTGCTTAGCATCATGAGTAAGGGGACCATTCCAACAAATATTAACTGATGTCAACATGATTGTTGCAAAGAATCAAAACAATGATTTTTTTTTTTTTTTTTTTGATGGAGTCTCGCTCTGTCGCCCAGGCTGGAGTGCATTGGTGCGATGTTGGCTCACTATAACCTCCGCCTCCCAGGTTCAAGCAATTCTCCTGCCTCAGCCTCCTGAGTAGCTGGGATTACAGATGCGTGCCACCACGCCCAGCTAATTTTTGTATTTATAGTAGAGACAGCATTTCACCATGTTGGTCAGGCTGGTCTCGAAGTCCTGACCTCGTGATCTGCCCACCTCAGTCTCCCAAAGTGCTGGGATTACAGGTGTGAAAAACAATGATTTTTTAAAGTAAAAGCAAGAGTGAATGAATGAAGAATCTGGATATGTGATTGTGTTTCATTGCTTCTCATTGTGTTGTATGTCACTCTATAAGAGTAAACCAGGAAGGGAAACTTCACTGACCCCAGGGTCTCTCTGTCACCTGAGGCAGTTCACTTCAGTCATACAGGATGCAGAGAGCAAAATTTAATACAGTAAACACTATTTGCTCATTGGCTTTTACATTAAAATTAGATTAAAATGGGAGTTAATGGGCTCTGCTGTGTTGCTTGTGCTCATCAGCTCCTGAGGGGGTTCCAATTAGGCAGATTAATTCTATGAATCAGTATAAATTTAACCCATATAATATTCCAAGACTATCACTCCATATACTACTACAAAACTTTCTTCTACCTTGTAAAATAAGAACAGATCTTATAGACTCTCTCTCACAGAAAATGTTTAATTCACAACTCAGCCAATATAGAAATACAGTCATACCTCAGTATCCATGCAGTATTGATTCTAGGAATCTTCCCCACAATATCAGAATCCACAGAAGTCTCTTATATAAATGGTCCAGTATTTGCATGTGACCCACACAATCCTCCCATATCCTTTAAATTGTCTCTAGATTTCTTGTAATACCTAATACAATCAACACAAATGCCATATAATAGTTGTTTTCCTATATTGTTTGGGGAATAATGCCAAGAAAAAAAATTCTGTACATG
Source organism: Pongo abelii (assembly GCF_028885655.2). Taxonomy (NCBI): domain Eukaryota; kingdom Metazoa; phylum Chordata; class Mammalia; order Primates; family Hominidae; genus Pongo; species Pongo abelii. The sequence continues at coordinate 188,502,586 of NC_085928.1, forward strand.
TTTGGTACAAACACAACCATACATCGTTTTTTAGTATTTTTAATTATTATTATTATTATTTTTGAGATAGGGTTTGGCTCTGTTGCCCAGACTGGAGTGCAGTGGCATGATCTCACTGAAGTCTCCTTCTCCTAGGCTCAAGAGATCCTCCCACCTCAGCCTCCTAAGTAGCTGGGACTACACGTGTGAGCCACCACACCTGGTTAATTTTTTTTTTTCTTTTTTTTTTTTGTTGAGATGGGGTTTAACCACGTTGTCCAGGCTGGTCTCAAACTCCTGAGCTCAAGTGATCAACCTACCTCTGCCTCCCAAAATGCTGGGATTACAGGCATGAGCCACTGCACCCAGCTAAAGTATTTTATTCCAAGGTTAGTTGAATCCATGGATGTAGAGCCCCTAGATATGAAGGCCAACTGTAGACAGGTTGTAGGACTTTTTTATATTTGAAATTTTTGCCATTGAATAACAAATAATAATAGAAATAGCAATAACATATGAACAATAACAATCACTTTTGGTCATCTGTTATGATTCAGAAACTTTTCTAGGTGCTGTTGAGTAAGAATATTACTCCTATTTTCCAGATAGGAAAGCCGAATGTCAAAAAAAGTCAAAGCATTTGCATGAGAAAAGCTAGTAAATAATTAAACCAGAAGTAAATCCTTTGATCTATCCAGTTCCAAGCTTCAACTCTTTTCTTTATGGCACTTCCTTTTATGCATCCTTTTATATACTTTATAACAAATGTTACTTTCAGGTCAACAAATTTCAGTATGAGTCAAATCCCAATGTGTATGCAGGAAAATTCACAAACCCCTGACAGCAAACTTCTTGGCAGGACCATGAAGAATGAGTTTGTTTGGGGTGATATTATTATGATGTTACATGAGTCATTTGGCTAAATTGAGTTTAAAGGGGAACTAGATTTGGGGAGAAACAAAGAGGCATATGGGAAAAGAACAGGTGCTTTCTTTGGTCTTGCCTATAATTTACAAAAGGCGACAATCTCATCAAAAGAAAAAATAAGCAAATCTGCCAGTACCTACAAGATAAATGGCAACCTGAGAATATGTGTCTCTTATGATCAGCTCTGATACATTTACCTTAACAGATAGAGAATAGAAATTGTGATGGAGGAAAAACAGTGGAGTGGTGTTGGGGAGGGGTGATGGAGAGGAGTAGTCTGTGTGTGTGCTGCCAACATGTTCACATGGTTAACAGTAAATGCAAAGAGCATGTCACCTATGAAAATAATCCTTTGAGGATTTGAGGCCAGTTATCAGGTACTCTGAAATGAAGAAACTCGATTACGTTAATAAAAATTCTTTTTATTTGTCCACAATTTTGCAGCTTTTCATGATTTCGTCAATTTTCTCACAATTAAAATTCATTGATTCTTATTAATATATAAAATACTAAGTAATTAACCTAAAGTTTTAATTTTTATTCAGTCTTAAGTAGTAGAAAAACTATTCTTATAAATTAACAGCTAAAATTTCTTAGTTTTTAAAAGTCTCAATAGAATGAGTTTTGAAAGGGAGATAATATAGGATGATATTAACAGCATGGGATTTGAATGATACCAAGAAAGCCTCAGATACTCATCTGTCCTTCCCCAGTGTTCTCATCTACTCTGCTAACTTTTTATTCTCAGGGAGTCTTTACTTTCCATTAAGTGTTGTGCTCCACCCATCGTCTCTTGCGTATGTAAAAATATCTAAGAGGGACTGACATTACAACACATTAATGTGAGCTTGAAGGAGCCAACTAGTCATTGGACAAAAGATGACAACTTGCTTTTACTTTGCATTAATTCGATCATTTGGAAATACTGCCTAGAGATTCATGTTGAAAAGGACAATGAAGTCAGACAGATTCTATGGGCATGAGAGAAATGCCTGACCCACACCATCCAGCATGTCACTTGTTGAGTGCTTCCATTACTGCTCCAACATACTCATCTGGCAGAAGAGAAAACCTTAGCCCCAACTAACGATGGTCTGCTCTACGCCACATAGCAAATCTAGAGGTTGGACAAAGAAATTAAAAGCAAAGATTATCCAGCTCTTTCATCTGCAAGTACAGTGTTCCTCTTTTAAAAATATATTCTTTTATAACACACTTTGATTTAATTGTATAAGACCACTTTTTACTGTGAAAAGGGACACTAAATAGTGAAGTGGGCTGAAGGAAAAGTTAAAACCTCTGAAGTTTGGCGATAATTGTAGAATTCATTGGCCCAAGTCTTTATAACATACTTTAAGAAAGAAGACAATGAAACCCAAAAACACTAAAAACCCAAAGCCAGAGATATAAGCTACTAATTTCTATAGAACTTCATATCCTGAACTGATGGAGCAATTTGTATAAGCAATTTTAGCAAATACAGAGAAAATTACTTACGGCATTTTCTAGACAATTTATCTGTGTGATAAGCCAGAAAATAAGGGAGAAATATTGCATGCTTCTGCTGAGCTGTCAACAATGAAACATATGGGAATCAAGCATTATAAGAAACAGAATGGGAAATCTTGTAACTGCGTTTCATAACAATGGCTTATTATCGATGTACACATAAAGGTCTCATATCTAACTTCCGTGCATGATTAGGCACATCAGCTGATTTTGCAAATGGACTCCCATGTTCCAAAGATGAGAATCAATTGACTTGTCTTATTTATGTAACAATAGCAGCATACTTAACAATCTAAAGTCCTGACTCAGAGCTTTCACAAGTGACACATATTTATCCTAGCTAATTTGCTTCACTATAGTAAGTGTTTTAATATCTATATGTATCCCATAATATCATGTTGTGTACCTTAAATATGCAATAAAATTTATTTTAAAAAAAAAATCAAAAGTCCACAGTTTCAAACAGTGCCTTATTTGCCTCACAGAACCATTGCTATGATTTGTTAGAAAGAAAAACTGGCTCCTGTGGAGATGTTTGATTTCTGTAGCATTCCTTCTGTTCCTAATCTATACCAACGTGGAGTAATAAGTGACACAGGAAGAGGCTGCTTTCAATCTCTTTCTAGAGGAGACACTCCTTGCTTGGCATGCCTGAGAGGGCTCTAAGACAGTGCAAATATTGATGCTTCACCCTAGTGCAGGCGTCTCACTTAACTACCTGAAAGGAGTCTTAATAAGGACAAAAAATGGATTGATGAGCAGAAAAAAATAAAACTAATATTATCGTATGCAATATGCCACAAACAATTTTTTCACATTTAAACAGAAACATTGGCCAGGTATGGTGGCTCAGCCTGTAATCCCAGCATTTTGGGAGGCCTAGGTGGAAGGATCGTTTGAGCCCAAGAGTTAGAGACCAGCCTGGGCCACATAGTAGGACTCTATCTCTACAAAAATAAAATAATTAGCCAGGCATGGTGGTGCATGCCTATACTCCCAGCTACTCAGGAGGCTGAGAGAGAAGGATTGCTTGAGCCTAGGAGGTCGAGGCTGCAGTGAGCCATGATTGCACCACTGCACTCCAGCCTGGGTGACAGAACAAGACCTTGCCTCCAGATTAAAAAAAAAAAAAAAAGAAAGAAAGAAAAAAAACATAAACAGCAACCATGGTAACATGCCTAATGCAAACAATTGTTTATTTGATATGTCAGATGAAGAACAATTTACAAATAATATTATGTAGCTTAGTAGAGCAGAAAGTCTACGGCTTTTATAGCAAAATGTAAGTTTGAATGTAGGTTCAGTCACTAATCAGCTGCATAAATGCATAAGTGTGGGGACGTTGCTCCGCTTCCTTGAGACTGCTTGGCCTCTATAATATCTACCATGCTAAGTTTCTTTAAGTGCAGAAGTAGTATGTATATAATGTTTAGCTCCTACTAGGTACTAAATCACTTATTTGGACATTATTGTTATCATGATTGCAGTATGATCCTGGTGTTTGTGTCCATATCTAGATGATGGCGGGGGGGCAGTCTGTATTGGTCTCAATAGGACAGGACCCCGCAGTCCCACCACCATTTTTTCTATCCTGCTCCATGCCTTCTTTGGTTGAATGATCTTTTTTCAGTTTCAATCTGACATTTTTTTGGTTCAGCCTCTACAGTGAAGCAACATTTGATTTCAACTGTACAGCTACTATTATATGTAATTTCAAAAATTTTAGCCATAGGCATCTTTCAAAAAAATCTTAATGACACAAAACAGAAAAAAGTAGAAGTGTTCTGCTGGAAGTCTCCTCAACCCCTTAGAGATTTCTAAGTGCAGAACACCTAGCACTTTTTAGAGTGTGACCAGTGGTTCTCAGCCAAGGTGCTGGTGACCCCTGGCATGCATTCGGAAACGTGTGTGAGCCATTACAGCTGTCACAGTGAAATCTGGAGTCACTACTGGCATTTAGTGGGAGAGAAACAGAAAAGCTAAACAATCTACAAAGAGAAGGACCCCCTCACCTCAGAAAACTATCACCCGCCCCACCAAATGTCATTAGTGTCCCCACTGAAAAAGTTCAGAGCTCCATCTCTTCTTTCTTTTATTTGCACAAGCCTGTGTGTGACATAAATTAGTCACTCTGGCAACGCCTTCTACACAAAGCCTTCTGCTGCACTCTGCTTGAGTGTGAGAGGTGTCGTTTACCATAGTAGCTATAGCATGGAATGAAAGACTGTCTTTTAGGCCAGATACCTCTCTTGTAGCCTCAAATTGTGAAAATCATAAGGAGGCCAAGCAGAGGTCTGAAGCCGAGAGAAATTATGTGTCTTTCCCAAGGTCACACACGTAACACTGAGGAACTGGATCTATTGGACTCCAAAGCCCATTTCTGCAGTCCAAGAAACTGTCTCACAAGCAAGTGCTATTAATCTCCATGTTATTAACAGATGCTCCCTTTGGACTGTGCAAAGTCCAAAGTAAAATGAAGGCACAGTCTCTGCTCACAGGAAGCTCACAATCTGGCTGGGTCCATGGGACATAGACATTGGAAGTACAAATCCCAATATAGCAAAATTGCTATGTGCCTTATAAGTTTAGAGATTGGAAAGCTCAGTGAGAGTAGGAATCATTCAGATTGCTGAAGGGGGAAGCTGGTATGTTTCCTACTACTACTACAAAAGGTTGATTTAGAGGAATTAGACGATCTGCAAACTTTATCTGTAAAGGGCCAGACGGTAAATATTTTAGGATTTGTGGGCAACACAGTTACTGTTGTAACTACTGAACTCTGCTATTGGGCAGAATCATAATGTGATAGCCACAGACAATATGTAAACAAAAGGGCATGGCTGTGTTCCAATAAAACTTTATTTACAATAACAGATGGCAGACTGGATTTGACCTGAAGGCTATTTTGTCAGCCCCTGGGTTAGACTATAGATTTAGTTATAAACCTCTTAGTCTGGATTTCAAGGCCTTTCCAATTGGACTAAAATCTACCTTTTCAATACCTCTGTACTTCTCATCAGGTAGACCATTAAGGCAGGAGTTCCATTTGTACAAAGTGTTGGAAGCAAGAATACAAAAGTCATGTCCTAGGTAAAGAAATATCAGCATGGCTAGGGAAGAGGATTCTGTTGAAGAGTAAAGAGAGTCTGGAAACATAGATTTGACTCTAATGGCAGAGTGTTTGACTCTTGAGAGTCAGGTTAGGAGATTTAGACCTGAACCTATAGGCAATGGAGATACTTGCATTTAAGTGGGGAAGTGAGACATTTTTATAAGGTCAATATTTTTTCAGATCAAGGTTTTTCTGACCTTCATAGAGGTCAGTAACATTCACTGTATTTGTGGTAGACATGGATTTCTCCCACCCAGATCTCTCTTCATGGAAGAACTTGCTGTCCCCATGTGGAATGCAGTCTGTAGCTGGCCTTCGACTGTCTGCTCCTTCAGGGTCTCCCTCTACTTCAGAAAGATGCCCCATCCAAGGTCAAGTCCTTCCTAGCAGCCCACACCCAATGACTGAGTGAGGCAGGGGTGTGAAGGCTCACCACTACCTGTCGAAGGACACTCAGATGGGCAATATTTCTTCCAAAGCTCACTGCCAGAAAGTCTAAGGCTTTGGAGGCTCTGCATCACAGCTTAACTTCTTCCTCTGCCCAATGTTGCTTCTTCTCCATTTCCTTCACAGATATACATCTTGTACCCTGTATGGGTTGAATTGTGGGCCCCCAAAATTTGTATGTTGACATCCCAACCCCTAGTATCTCAGAATATGACCTTATTGGAAAACACAGTCATTGTAGATGTAACTTGTTAAGATGAAGTCATATTGGAATAAGGTAGACTTTAATGCAATATGAGTGGTGGCCTTACAAAAAGGGGAAATTTTGACATAGACACACACACACACACACACACACACATACACACACACACAGGAAGAACGCTATACGAAGATGAAGGCAGAAATTGGGGTGATGCTGCCACAAGCCAAGGAAGACCAAAGAATGCCAACAAATCACCAAAAGGTGTGTGGAAGGCATAGAACACAGCCTTCCCTTACAGCCCTCAAAGGAACCAACCCTGCCACACTTTGACTCCAGACTCAGTCTCCAAAACTGTGAGACAACAGATTTCTGTTTTGTTTGTTTGTTGATTGTTTTTGAGATGGAGTTTTGCTCTTGTTGCCCAACAAGTGCATCGCTGGTGTACAATGGTGCCATCTAGGCTCACTGCAACCTCCACCTCCCAGGATCAAGAGATTCTCCTGCCTCAACCTCCCGACTAGCTAGGATTACAGGTATGTGCCGCCATGCCTGGCTAATTTTGTATGTTTAGTAGAGACGGGGTTTCTCCATGTTGTTCAGGCTGGTCTCAAACTCCCATCCTCAGGTGATCTGCCCACCTTGGCCTCCCAGATTGCTGGGACTACAGGCGTGAGCCACCGCACCCAGCCAAAGTCTCTGTTTTTTAAGTCACTCAATTTGTGGTACATTGTTATAGCAGCCCTAGGAAATTAATTCATACCCCAAACTCTGTCTCAGTGTCAGAGAAGCCAAGCTAGGGCAGTATTATTTTAATATAAAGATAACCTGAAAATATTAAACAATAATGTAGCATGCCCTGAAGTATAAAACAAAGTTCATAAAGAATGTTTCACATAGACTTTTATATCAAGTATAAAACCTTCAAATTATTTTCATTTACAAAGGGAAAGAATTGTGTGTGTATGTTTTTGTTTTTCTAAGAAAAGTAAAATAAAAACAGACACCAGAGCAAAAGTAAAGAAGCAGAGGCAAGAATATGGGAAGATAATCATAACAATATTTTTATGAAATATTGAAAGTATGGTTTAATTAGGTAACATAAAATTGCTGATTATGTCAAGTATCCATAATGCAGGGAAAATAAATGTTCCAGGTGAAAGTTCTGCTGTGGTCTATCTTTAGATAGAAACCATTGTGTTCCAAATTGTTTACTGTAATTAAATCATGAACTTCCTATTAAGCTTAATCTACTTGTTGCAATTGTGAAATATGCTTTCTTTGTTCTAAAAGGTATCTAGATTAAGTCCAATGCAGCAAATATTCCTTTCTTATAACAAGACATTTTCTACAGATGTTTTATTTGTAACCCTTATTTACACGCATATTACACATCAGTGACAAAGTTTGGGATTACCATGGCTCCAAAGATCTTAGTTTATCATAATGGTACCCAAACAGATCAAAGGTTAAAGTGAATGAGAGAAGCAGGGTACAGACGGAAACAATTAAACATGACCATCTGGACTTTACTCCCAAATCAACCTCAGATGAGGGTGTGACCTTGAGTAAAGGTCTCTTCCCTACTTAATGCCTAAAGTATCTCCATTGCCTATAGGTTCAGGTCTAAACTCCCTAATCTGGCTCTCAAGATACTCTGCCATTGGACTCAAATCTATGTTTCCAGACTCTCTCTACTCTTCAACAGTACTTGCTTTCTTTAATTGTCTGTTTTCTCTTCTGTAAAAGTGAGGGTTAAACCAGATGACCTTTAAGTTTTGAACTTTGTCTTTTTAAGATTTTGAAAGAGTGGACGTACAATGAGCAAAAGAGTGGGGGATAGCCATGCATATAGGCTTCAGGAGAAATGTTTGTAACAGCACCAGTTTTCAGTTGTAAGCCATGCCCTTCTGTAGCCCATCCCAAACACCCATGTGTTCTGGCATGAGAAGCGATACCCTCAGCACACACTCAGAGTAAAGATCACTCATTTCACAGGGCATCCCTTCTATACCGCTGTGATCGTGTTCTCCCCTCCAGGGGAGAGGAAAATACACAGGCCTTTTAATAAGGTTGATCAGGGCTCAAGTCATACTTTTAGCATAAACAGTAAGTTCCTTTGAATATACAACATAAGTCCTATGAGGTTCTTTACCTTGCTGGTGAAAGGAAGACAACAGTGTGAACTATATATCAATAAAGCTATTTTAAAAAAAAGATGACAGTAGCTGCCTTAAAAGGTCACTGTAAAAAGTGGTCATGATATGTGCAGAGAATCTGAATTTAGGAAGTACTCAAGTCAGCAGCTACTGATACTCGCAATAACATATGTTAACATGAGCATTTTAGAGTTTTCAATTCTCTTTTACTAGCATTTGCTTCTTTAATCTCCTCGGCAGAATTAATGAGTCTAAAAAGCAAATAATAAAGCTAAGGAGGTTTTTAAGAATGTACCCACAGAGCACATAAAACCATGAAATTATCTTTCCTTTTCCCCTCATGCCTCAGCTGATTGGGGAAATAAATGAATCTTCGGTAAACATTCCTGGCATCAGATGATATTTCTAAGAATTGTATTATGCCTCCAACGTCTGTGTAAGTTAATTATCTTCATGAATATTGGTAATTATTTGGAAAGTGTGCTCCTAAATCTACTCAAACCATCATTAAAGACTCAATCAGGAGTCTATTCGCACTCAAAGCAGATGTAAAGTAAGTTATCTGCTATATGTGTACCATAGTCTTTTCACATGAAAATGGGGCAGTTATGATGGGGTAAGGGTAGGAGGGATGGTTTCATCAAAAAAGACTTTGAGAGCCTTTAAAAATCATTTAGTATTAGACCTAGAGGAAAAATTAGAGAAACGGTAATTTAATCTACTCCTCATTTTCATTTGAAGTTACTGGGGCATAGAATTTTAAATAATTTACCCAAAGCCACAACTTTGTGGCGGTGCAACTCAGACTAAAATCTTCATGGCTTAACTTCCACATAAATATCCTTTCCACATACTACCCTGCTTCACCATGGCAGAAAAAGATAGGAAAAACAATAGACATGGGATTGCAGCTATCTCTTCAATATACTGATTTCCTTTCTTTTGGGTAGATACCTAGCAGTGGGGTTGCTGGATCATATAGTAGCTCTATTTTTAGTTTGAGGAACCTCCAAACTGTTCTCCATAGTGGTAATACTAAAATAACACTGACACATACTTCATGTCACCGGGCACATTAAAATCCGGATGTTTAATCTTATCATGTAAATGTATATTTCCTCCCCTGCTGCCAGCCCAGAAGCTAAAGAAAATGAGAACATGCCGGAAGACACAAGTGTGCTAATATGGTTTGGGCCTGTGTCCCCACCTAAATCTAACAACGAATTGTAACCCCCAATGTTAGAGGTGAGGCCTGGTGGGAGGTAATTGCATCATGGGGGCAGTTCTCATGAATGGTTTAGCACCATCCACTCAGTTGTGTTCTTGTGATAGTGAGTGAGTGAATTATCACGAGATCTGGTTATTTAAAAGTGTGTAGAACCTCCCCCACTCTCTCCTCCTCCTGCTCCTGCCATGTAAGATGTGCCTGCCTCACCTTCACCTTCCACCGTGATTGTAAGTTTCCTGAGGCCTCCCCAGAAGCAGAAACCACTATGCTTCTTGTATAGCCTGCAGAACCCTGAGCCAATTAAACTTCTTTTCTCCATAAATTTCCCAGTTTCAGGTATTTCTTTGTAGCAATGTGAGATTGGACTAATAAATGTGCCCTATGGAACCCTGTGATATCATAGGAAGAATGCAGGCTTTGACTCCAGAATGATAGGGGCTTAAATGACATTTTAGTGTAACTTTGAGTTTATTACTCCACCAATATGAGCCTCAATTCCCTGTCATTCCAACAAAGTGGAGATGACGCCTATCTTGAGGGATCAACAAGGAAGCAGAGAGTGCACATGTAAAGATTCTGGCACATAGTAGGCATTCAATAAATGCCACTTATTATTACCTCTGAGGCTCACTCATGGCTCAGCCATTTGGTTCACTATCACCACCACAAGGCCGTTTGGAAAGGACTGAGAATATCACATTGAGAAAAGGCTTGAGGTCTAACTGCCCCCAGCTGCAATAGATATGGGACCTTGGCCTTCCTCTTTCTTGCCTTGCTTGGGCCTTGGCTTTGGTTCATAAGTGAGGGCTACATCCTGCTTTCTTCACCAGGTGGTGAGCTTTCGAGGATACTTTTGTTTCCCCAGTGCTTTTCCCAGAGGCTTATAAGAGTCTTAAATCAATCCATGTGTATGAAAGGAGAAGAACACTGCAGAGGAATTCAGAGTAAGGGAGACTCACCTGTCCTGTCTTTCCCTTCTGTCTCAGGGAAGCATTCTCCTAAGTACCCTGAACACTCCTGCTCTGAGGCGTCTGGGCATTTCATTGTCTGCATTACTCTATTTCTAATACACACACCCTCACAGAATTCCACAGCTCTCACATGTTCAATTTCATCTGAAAAAGTCACATTTTCTCAAGAAAGCTAAGTTCATGCTCTTAGGCAATAAAAATACCTTGTTTGTTTATTCATTTCCTCCTCCATTCCCAAACCCCATATTATATGCCTTGGTGTGATTTGAAAAAGCTGTTCTCAACAGCATCTGCCCTCCCTCCCCCATTTCTTCTTTGAAAATATAGCGTGACATTACTAACCAAAAAGACATCTGCCATCTGGTGAAGTCCTATTTTTACTGCCAAGGAAGCCAAAATATTAATTACCTTAAAATAGTAACACCTTTTTTTCTACTGATCCTCTTTTTTTTAGTCTTTAACATTTATACATTTACTTATTTTTAAAATACAACACAGTTATATTACTATAATTATCTTTTAATTTGACCCTTCTTACTTTTTAAAAAATGTTCATCTTTATTTTAGATTCATAGGGTACATGTGCAGATTTGTTACATGGCTATACAGTGTGATGCCGAGGTTTGGGGTATGACAGTCTCTGTCACCCAGATAGTGAGCACAGTACCCAACAGGTAGTTTTCAGCCCTTGCCTTCCTGTCTCTCTTCCCCTGCTAGTAGTCTCCAGTGTCCATTGCTCCCATCTTTATGTCCATGTGTACCCAATGTTCAGCTTCTACTTATAAGTGAGAACGTGCAATACTTGGTTTTCTGTTCCCGCATTAATTTGCTGAGGACATTTTTTTTTTTAAGAGACAGGGTTTCACCCTGTTGGCCAGGTTGGTCTCAAACTCCTGACCTCAAGTGATCTGCCTGACTTGGCCTCCCAAAGTGCTGGGATTGCAGGCGTGAGCCACTGCACCCAGCCCAAAGGATGTAATTTTGTTCTTTCTTATAGCTGCGTAGTATTCCATGGTATATATTGTACCACATTTTCTTACCCAATCCTCCATTGATGGGCATCTAGGTTGATTATATGTCTTCACCATTGTGAATAGTGCTGCCATGAACATATAAGCACATGTCTTTTTGGTAGAATGACTTATTTTCCTTTGGATATATACCCAGTAATGGGATCACTGAGACAAATGGTAGTCCTGTTTTACATTCTTTGAAAAATCTCCAAACTGCTTTCCACAGTGGCTGGACTAATTTACATTCCCACCAACAGTGTATAAGCATTCCTTTTTTTCTTCTTCAGCCTCACCAGCATTTGTTATTTTTTGACATTTAAGTAATAGCCAGCTGGGTACAGTGGCTCATGCCAATAATCTCAGCACTTTGGGAGGCCGAGGCGGATGGATTACTTGAGTTCAGGAGTTCAAGACCAGCCTGGGCAACATGGCAAAACCCTGTCTCTACAGAAAATACAAAAAAATAGAAATTAGCTGGGCGTGGTGTCACATTCCTATAGACCCAGCTACTCAGGAGCCTGAGGTGGGAGGATAACTTGAGGTCGAGGCTGCAGTGAGCCATGATCACACCACTGCATTCCAGCCTGGGTGACAGAGTGAGGCCCCATCTCAAATAACGATAATAATAGTAATAGTAATAGCCATTCTAACTCGTGTGAGATGATAACTCATTGTGGTTTTGATTTGCATTTCTCTGCTGTTTAGTGATGCTGAACATTTTTTCATGTGTTTGTTGGCTGCTTGTATGTCTTCTTTTGAGAAATGTCTGTTCATGTCTTTTGCACACTGTTTAAAAGGATTACTTCTTGTTTGTTGAACTGTTTAAGCTCCTAAGAGATTCTGGATGCTAGTGGACCCCTACTTTTCACCATATACGAAAATTAACTCAAGATGGATTAAATATTTAAATGTAAGTCCTCGAACTATAAAATACTAGAAGAAAACCTAGGAAACACCATTCTGGACATCAGCCTTGGCAAAGAATTTATGGTTAAGTCCTCAAAAGCAATTGCAACAAACACAAAAATTGATAAATGGACCTAATTAAACTAAATAGCTTCTATATGGCAAAAGAAACTATCAACAGAGTAAACAGACATGCTACAGAATAGGAGAAAATATTTGCGAACTATTTATCCTCTTTTATAAATGTCTTCAAAATATGTCTGTCAGAAACAGTCACAGGGTATTTGAGATTAAGAGGTGATCACTCAACCACATATGTCATAGATACTCCTGTGATTTAATTATCACCCAAGAATTTAAATAAAATAAAGGTCCAAAACATGCATTTGGAGATTCAGAAAATAAATGACAAATTGCAACTTCTAGATTTACATAGATTGAGCCTTCTCTCTTTAATGCTGCCAGCAGACACTCTGAATATTGAAGGCTTTGTCTCTTTTGAGCTTTTTAAGACATTTTAAAATCAACACCTTGAAAACCTTTAGACATTTTCCACCCTAAAAAGTAGAGTTGATTTTTATGTATAAGGATTTGCGATCTCCAGCATCAGGGAATGTACCTGTCTGAATGAACTCTACTGAAAAAAAATGCATCTTCAACTCCATCATCATCTTCATTGTCACCATTTATCAGGAGTTTACTATATATCTGAAATTGTACTAAGAGCCTTACATGTTGCAATTCACTTAATTTTGACACTAACTCTGAAAAGGGGGTAATGTCAATCTTATTTTATAAGTGGGAAACTGAGGCACAGAGAAGCTTATTTTCTCAGTCATGCAGGTAGAACATAACAGAACCATAATTCAGATTCAGGTGAGCCTGGTTCTCAAACTCATGCTTTCACCACTACCAACCAATTTCTCACTGAGGTCTTGATGTCTGTGACTGATGAATTATGTCTTCTAGAATCTTAAGAATTGAGATATAAATTAAAATATCTATAACTCATTTGTTAATAAAAGGAATTAATAGAATCATGGGACACTGTGAAAACCATGATATTCTAAAATAGAAAATGAAATCATGACACTAATAAATTTGTTGAGTCTGAGATTTTTTTTAAAAAGCTAATATGTACTTTTTAGGCTCATTTCTTGGAGGGGAACCTTCTCTAACTGTCAGGGGCTAGAGATTTCCTGCTGCTGTTGTTTGCTAACACCCTATTCAGCCTGCTTAGGAACATGTTGACAACATTAAAGATAGGCTGGATGTACTCATGGAAAGATAAATATTAAAAATGAGCTGGAGGACAGGAGGGAGGCTTTTTGTTTTTCTTCTGTGTGTGTGTGTGTGTGTATGTGTGTTTTTAGCACATGTCATTAGGCAAACAAACAATGCCATTTTCTGTTGCTTTGTTTCTGAAACAAAAATGGTAGCGGGTAGAAGAAATCAGCAACTTTACAGTCAGAATCAGACCATTAAAACCCTCAACAGGCATCAAACGCTTCACTCAAAAAACAGAAACAGAACACTTGGAGACAATACTATGGTAAAGATGTTTCTTTCCCTCTGATCAAACCTACCCTGAGAAAAGAGATTTACAGAATGAAAAAGATATGTTTGTACATTGCTGCCTTAAAAAATATTCATTGGCTTCACATTTCCCCTTACTATTAAATGAATGTGTGACAATGTGAAAATTTTATCACTTGCTAAACTTTTAGTTCAGTTCAACAGATGAGGCCTCTTGCAGGTTTTGCTGAAGGTGGAACTGGGCTTTTCAGGATGAGTTTGTTTCCATCATGGATCCTCAAGCAACTGGTACAAGCCAAAGAATAGAAAATGCTGGAGCTTAGCATGAGGTAATAAAGAATTTAAAGTTAGAAGAAACTTAATCTAGCTCATCCTCTGCATGTGAAGGGAGAAAAGACTATGCTTAGTTGTTGCTGGCAACGACTTCTTTCTTACAGCTCACGGGAAACTCTTAAAATTCTTTTTAAAATATAATTCCTCACCCGTGTGGTACACTATGGAATGCAGAAAGTTGGAGTTGCCTTTTTTCTAGTTAAATAGCAGACTTTTTTTTTTTTTTTTTACCTATGCACGTAGATCTTGTAGTTATGTACTCATCTTCATTCGACCCTTCATTAAATCATTTCATAAGTAATTATAGAGCACACACCATGTGCCAGGGGCACTTCTAGGTCTGAGAATACAAAGATGAATAGATGAGTAAGATGTGATCTGTACTTTCAAGAAGCTCACATTCTAATTCTATCCAGTGTGATTAATGAGCCTTTAAAAGGGGAATGTACACAGTGCAGCAGAGGTGAGCATAAGGGATGCAACTCTACCCAGGAAGGTCAAAAAGGGCTTCACACAGAGTGGGGCTTCACACAGAGTGAGGCTTCAGCTGAGACCTGATGGATAAAGAGAAGTTCACCAAGTAGAAATAAGGAAAAGGGGCTGTCGAAGAAGAAAGTGAATTTACACAAGACACAGGGTGCAATGGTCTTCATGCACAGTGCCACCCTTATGAGTACTAAACTTAAGGATTCACTTATTCAAGAGATAATATAGGCTAAAAATTAGAAAATCTTTAAAGTATTTTGAAACTTTCGAAACAACTGACAAATAATAGTTTAATAGAGGAGGCTAAGGAGGGTTGGGGTCCCTCCTGCCCTAAATAAGATTAGGTTTCTTCATTTTTAGATAACTCCTCTCCCGTAATGCATCCCTTATGGCTCACATTAGAAAGAGAAAAGCCATCTTCACTCTGCAAAAGTGATCATAATAGGTGTCCTAAAGAAATATATACAGGTATTTAACCAGAGACAAACGGATAATCCATATGTGGTCTGTCCAGTTATCCTCCAAGAGGAGGTGGACCTTCAGATTTTGCTCCATGCCACCTTCCTGTCGTGCCCTGCAGCACTCAGCTGGCTCTTCTAACTGCAGTGCCGCATTGCTGACTCACAGGCAATCTGATAACTACCCAGAACCTCACTTTCTTTTTCTGCCTCTCCACACATAGCTGGCTCTTTCCCCTCATAAATATGGGCATATTTGAGCCTTCTCCCCATCCTGTGTCTTCCTCTGCTCCTAGTTAGAAATAAGTTTTCTGTATTTATTTTCTAAATCACCAAAGGCACTTTGAATTCTGAATCTATCTTTTATCAAAGTAATAGAACCCAGTTTACACAGCCTTGTCACGGATATACTTAATAATCTTCATTGGTCACTGCTGTGTCATTGATTTAAATGTGACTCACCCTGTTTCTAAGACTTCTTGCTACTGAACATAACTTGTAGTGTCTCTAACCATTTATTTTCAAAGACTATTCTCAGATTATGTTTCTAGCCAGATGTTATGTAGTTAGAAGTGTATGTGTTCTTAGTCATATTTCCATAAGGACCGATACTGTGCTGCAAACTCAATTTAGAAACATTAACCGAGGTCAAGAGAAATGACATCTATAGAATGTCAGAAACCAAAACTATCCTTCTGCCCTACATGAGACTAGGTTTTTCTGATAGAGCTTGATCTTGACAAGCAATAACCTCAAGACCAACTGGCAGTTGTAGTCTTTAGAGTATTCAAAGGAATTTTATACAGCTGAACCTAATGATAATTCTGTGAGGTAGGTATTTGAAGTCCTATTTAATAGATGAGAAAGCTGAAAAACACAAAAGTTAAAGAATTTGCCCTGATTCGCACACAAGTAAATGGCTAAACACAGATACGAAGGCAAGTACTCCTAGGTCAAATCCTGTATCAACTCTAGGGTTCTGGAAAAATGAATGTTATAATAGTTTCCTCTGTGAAAAAGTTAGAGTTATAATCCTGTAATTTTCCATGTCATCTCTAGGCACCTTCCAGGATTCCTATTCTTTTTAATTGAGTTAGTATTCCATCAACAAAAGCAGGCATCTATTTTCAGGTCATGTAATGTAAATCAGCCCAGGTTTTCAAATAAGAAAATCAGAGAACCATGTCTGAAAATACATGTTAGCTTAAGGACCTAACAAGTGATGTTCAGTAGAATAAAATCTTGCGGCCAAGGTAAGTAACGTTTGAACGGATGGCATCTCGAAGAGCTCAGACTACAGGTCTTGTGTGACCATTCTTTGCTCCATTTCTTTTTCTGCCTTTTAGTTTGCTGTCTGCCCTTTTCTAAAGATCTGGTCTGTATTTTCTATCATGCTGAGTTTTAGCATATTGGTTCTAAAACACTAAGTAATTGAAATTGAAAAATGGCAATAAGATGAAATCAAAGTATGTGAAAATTTTTAAAAGCATTATACCAGATGTTTAATCTTTTTTTTTTAAGATAAAAGGAATGAATTAGCCCCCAATACTTTGATAGGTGACGCTAATGGCATAAACTTAATATAAGGTCATAGACCCCAAAACAGCCTGTTTTATGTGATGAAGACAGCATCTTAGGGAGCTGATAAGGGCTCTGTTGTCAAATTTCCAGAGTAGAGATGCATAATTTATTCTCTAAACTGCTTTTGATTGCCTAAAGAAGGAACGGTGGTAATAACTACTGGAAGGCTTTGGAGAAATTAACAAACCTAAGAGAGTAGTGACTGTGGGACCCCTAAATGATAGTAAAAGGTGAGGGTTTCTAAGCCATAGTAGGCTCTGCCAGAGAGATAACATTTGATCAGTAATCCACTACTTAACAAATGGAACACCAGCAGACATCAACTGACTCTCAGCAGAATATGTAGAGGGAGGGCAAGCTGAACCAAATTCCCAGCACTCACATGGGTCTATTTGAAGCCAAGTGAATTCTGTGACCTTCTATCAAGGAAAGCAAGATTGGGAAATTCCTTTGGAATTACTCAATAAAGCTCTTATACACACAGCCTAATTTGGTCAAATGCCACCTGCATATATAAATATAAGGAATCCTATATAGTTTTGGGAGAGAACTAAAGAGGCAGTCAGCAAACAGTTTTGAAAAAGGAGGCTGCGATTATTCTATATGCTTTCCATCTCATTGTAACCTGCCATATTTCCGTCTTTGAAGGATTACTAAAGCCTTGGTTATGCCCAGAAGACAAATCACTTTTATTATCCTTTATAGAGTGCTCTATATTCTTTATGTGACAAATAATTTTTAAAAACAGTATTTAAGTGTACTAAATTAAATATATCATGTGACCTATATGTATACATTGAATATGTCGAAATGAGCAGAAGCAACTTTAGCAGCTTCGTTCTGCATATTGTTTTACATTTTATCAAATGCTCTCTTATTTTGTTCTCACTATAACCTTATGAGGTGGGGATACATATTAGTATCCTTGTATTAGAAATGGGAAAGGTGAATGTACATGACTTTTCCAAGGTGACATTCAAAATTACTTCATGCAAAGTTCAAAAACAGCAGTCATGATACTGAAATCCACATTTCCCAACTATAAATACAGTGCTCTTGCTTCCAAGCCAGGCTTCCAGAGAAATATCACCAAAGTGGCCGAGCGCGGTGGCTTACACCTGTAATCCAAGCACTTTGGGAGGCCGAGGCAGGTGGATCACGAGGTCAGGAGTTTGAGACCAGCTGGGCCAAGATGGTGAAACCCCATCTCTACTAAAAATACAAAAATTACCTGGGCATGGTGACACACACCTATAATCCTAGCTACTCGGGAGGCTGAGGCAGGAGAATCACTTGAACCTGGGAGGAGGAGGTTGCAGTGAGCCAAGATCATGCCATTGCATTCCAGCCTGGGCAACAAGAGTGAAACTCCATCTTAAAAAAAAAAAAGAAATATCACCAAAGATTGCTTATTAGAATTTTCCCTAGCACTGGTCTCCTGCATTCTTTAAGAACTCACCAGCGTGGATATAAAGAGTTCAAATGAAGGTGGTAGTTGGTCAGTCGGGCTACATGTCTCTACTGAGCACCTGTTAATTTCTAAGCAGTTGCTAATAGTGTTAATAAATGAGATTATGGAAGTAAAGGACATATACAACCTAACCTCACCTCTAGGGATACAAACAATTGTAATTAAATGTGGCATATTATAAAATACTGACATGAATAAAGGAAAAAATCACAGCTTATTCTGGGTGGGGTCAGGTAAGCCTTCCCTGAGAATATGGTACTTGAAATGAGTTTTGAAGTTGGAGGAGTGTGGCCTTAATTTCCATATGGTACACTTTACATGCCCAAATATACAGGACAACTGACTATAAATTATACCGATTATTAAAATTTTTGCAAGTTGACTGGAATTAGGAGAAAGCAATTAAATATAAGCTACTAATTGCAAAGCATATTAGCTATTCTTCATTCCCCTGGGAAACGTAGCATCTGGAACAGATGTGTTAAGGAACGGTCAGCCAGACCCTCAACAATTTGATAACTAATGGCCAGACAAGTGAAGGGGATGACAGAGTCATGTTTACAGGAGAATGAGAAAATCTTTCACATCTGGGCCGTGTAACAATGGCAGATGGCAAAGGCTAGAGTGAGAGACCAAAAAAAAAAAGCCTACAAGAAGTGGCAAGTTCCAGCAGCTGCAGAATCAAGCTCACCTACTGAACTCTTTTGAATTCATTCAAAAGAAATTTTCCCCTTGACAGCCTCCAAATTTGTAGTTAAAAAGATGCATACTGCACAAGCAATGATTGTCAAAAGTGTTCACTGAATCATCAGCCAGCAAAACACCATAGCAAAACACTAGAGAATTTGTATAAAACACCATGTAAAAGGTGAAGGCTTCTTCTGGATCACTGAACAGGGCTTCTGGAACATCTCCTCTGCCCCCATGCTCATCCCATTCTTTCAGGACACAATGGCAAGAACAAAGGAATGAGCAAGTAATCTAGCAGATACGGACACAATTGGCAGTTCATGACGCAGAACACGAGTAAAATCCATTACTAGCACCATTTGTCAGGTGTGCATGTGGGTCATAAAACAAAAGAACATAATTCTTCCATCCACAAAGAGACAAGTTTTGTCATCATCATGAATGGGCCTCTCAGCAGGAAGTAACCACCATTGCTGTTACTAGGGGTAGTAAAAGCAAGGCAACAGAGGCTTTAGTATTTGTGGATTTTTCATCTCTTCATACATTGATTCAGTTAACTTTTATTGCACATGTTCTATGTGTCAGGCACAGAGCTAGATACTGGGTATGCAAAGGGAAATGAACCTCATTTCTGTGCTGAAGCAGCATTTCTTATGAGCAATACATGGGCATCTATGGGAGGGCAGGAGCTGGTCTTAAAAATGAGGCATTTCCCAGATGAAAAAGAGAGGAGAAGCATGAGCAGTCATGGAAGGCAAAGGGGGCGGCATGAGCACAAGCAGAGAGGTAAGAAAACATCAAACACGGAGGCTAGACAAAGATCTCAATGGACAGTGACCTATGAGTAATACAGTGAAGAAAACGAAGCTCCAAAAGGAGGCAGGGCCATGCAAGAATGCCTTCATATGTCAGGAAGCTTAAACTTCTTAACAGAACAGTGCAGAACCAATCAAGAGTTTTGAGCTAAGCATCCCTAACTAATTTCTTACTTTAATTGAAATTTCCTTAGAGTTTTACATTTAGAATATTTGCTGTTGGATTTTCGAAAACAGTCTTTATTATATTTAAATTGTCTTTCTTTTTTCTTTCTTTTATTTTACTTAGTATTTTATTAGGACTGGATGTTGACTTTTATCAAATGCCTTGTAATGTCTTTTAATAAGATAATATGGCTTTTCCCCTTGAATTTGTTGAAAGCTTATATTGATAGATTAATAGATGTTGCATTTCTTGAATGAATCCTAGTTTGACATAATATATTATTACTTTTTCCAAAGTAACTTTATTCTGGTTTGGTACTAAAGTTATTCTGACTTTATAAAAATCAAATTAAATGATTTACTCATTTTTTATGATCTGGATTAGAAATAGCTTTACAATTAACTATTCTTTAAAGTTTAGGTAAAATTTCAGCTGTGAACACGTCTGATCTTTTATGTGATGATTGGTTTATTAGCATGTTTGTTATCTAAGTTTTCAAAAGTTTTATTACAATTTTAATGTATATGTTCACAGTTATATCTTCCTTCTATATTTACAATTATATCTTCCTTCTAATTGATGTCATATATTTTTGCTCATTGTGTTTTCTTTAATCATGCTCAGAGTATATCTATTTCATTAGTTTTTTTAAGGTTTTAGATTAATTTGTCTTTTCTTTCATTTCATTTTTTTCTATTCTATTAATTTCTCCTTATTTTTAAAAATTGCTTTTCTCATCTTTTCAGATGTATAGTACTTGCTTTACTTTCTCATCTTTCTTTTCTAATAGTACAGGCATTTGGGATTGTATATTTTAAGAGTAGTAAGTTACAGA